>NW_010266886.1:0-6456 GCF_000690775.1 Eurypyga helias | reverse complement strand
ACCATTCTGTGATTCTATGAACATTGCCACTTTCTTAATTTTATTCTTCATGTAAATTTGAGCCCCTTCATGAAAATTATTCCAGTGTCCGATACATTTCAGAAACATCATATTGGATGAGGAGAGTACTCTGGATTGAAGGTATGCCATACCTGTGCTTCTAATTTTAGGCTTACACCATTAACCGAAGAGCACCAACCTGCCACTCTGCATATCCGTATAACTTGCTGGATAATAAATCTATTGAAGTTGCCATTCTCTTCTTATAAGGAAGGCAGTTTCTCGTGCTCAGAGTTCCTCAGAGATGCTTATTGTGACAGTGGGCAAGGTCTCTGCAGAAAGGGAGAATGCAAACTGCTCTCCATGTCCCCTGGGGTGGGTCAGGTGCAACGCGTTTAAACTGAAACACAAGACTTAAGTTAGAGATGACAGAAACCTGTTTGATAGGGGAGACAGTGACAGTGGATAGATGCCTTGGGAGACTGAAATCCCTAGCACTGGCTATTTGTCCAATGTGTTTCTCATCCTCACAATTATTTGGGTGTTAGATCATCTGGATGTTTTGCCAGTTTTTCAACTCTGCTTTCTGCTATGTAGCATCAGATGTTCATATTATCTTCCAAAGCTACCCAATTATTACTAGGTATAATTAACACCAGAATCCTTAATCCATAGGCCTGTTTTAGGTTGGGCTGCTGTGTTACAAAATAAAGCTTTGATGTGAAGATCACCTCTTTGAAAAGCAAGAAGCAATTCCAGCTGCCAGTCTGTCCGTGTGAGGTAGAGAAATACTCGTAGAATATAGGAAGCAAGGAGTATTACTAGGACACGTAGCTGTTCCCATAACAGTAGCATAACTTAACATTGCCACATTTATTAGTGCCGAATTAATTACCTAACCATGTATCTAAACTCAAATGTTCAGGAAAGTGATTAGTATTACTCATAACTAGGAGTTTATGGATCATTGTCTGTAATCAGGTTGTGGTAGTTCAACAAGATCCACATTTCCTGTGGCTGACAATGCATTATTCACATAGGATGTGCGGCATAACTGAGTTAAGGTTACCTTCTGGAATTTGCTCAATCTGAGTCACATAGTTTGGTAAAGTTGCATAATTCAGGGATATTTTAATGTACTTGCGCTAAACGCTATGGTCGTGTGTTTTGAAGAACAACCACGATGTGATAGGAACAGTCTTGTTTCATACTAAGATCTGGTTAAATAAATGAGAAGTACATGCAGTGTTTGGGAGGTTTCAGTTATAAAGCTATTTCAAGAAACCCAGGAGGATTTCACTAAACTCTACAGCTGCAGTGTGTGCAGGCAAACAGGATGCTGTTCTATCACCAAAGGAATAACAAACAGTTCCAAAAGAGGGGGTAATTTAGTTAAATATAGCACTTGAAACAATATACTAAGAATTCATGTCTTTTGTGGTCATTCTACCTTTTTTTATGCAGTGGGCAGTAGCAAAATCTTCAAACTGCTAATGACTGCAAATAGAAACAAAAATTTGGAGATAACAGGCCGAAGGACAGCGAGGCAAAGACAGGCTCTAGGAAATAAGATAAAAAGAAAAAAGCACCCGGATGTCTGAGACCGTTGCTTTGTCTGCTTCCTAGGCCAGATCCTTGAGGTTTTAAATGTACAGCACGACCAAGAAAACCATGCGATACTCTGACCGCCGTGAAGGTGTTGATAGTCAGTGCATGAGTTTGATCCCTGATCTAATGCAGCCCGAGGGCCAGTCTCTGTTGGCTCGTGGAGTCCTTCTCTGATATCAGCCAAAGTAGATGCTTCAGGAAGAGGGTAAGAACTGCACAAAGCAGACTCCCAGTTTGCAGTCATTCTCAGGGACTTCCTGAAAAGGTGGGCTTGCTATATTAATAACCCTCAACCTCCCTCTCTTCCTTGAGGGGATGTCTTTGAAGCTACATCAGCTTTTAGTTCCCACTACACACTGTGGCAGGAAGTTCCAAAGTTTAACTACAGGCATGAAGAGTCACTTCCTTCCGTTTGCTTTGAGCTTGTCCTCTCTTATTTACATTTCTGCTTCCTTATTCTTTTATTGGAAAATGCCATGAAAAATCAACCTCTTCACCTTCTCCATGATGTCCATGATGTTACAGGTTTATCCTAATCATCTCTTAGATTGAAAAGGTGAACCTATTTAGTTCTTCCTTATATCGAGTAGCTCTGTACTCCTATCATCCTTCTTATTCTCATCTGAATCTTTTCAGCTCTATTGTTTCTTTTTTTAAGTGAGAGAACCAGAGCTGCACACGGGATTCAAGCTGGAAAAGCAGTAGATTTGTTCTCTGTCCCTTTCCTGGCAATTCCTAACATTTGACTTGCTTTATTGACTGCTACTAAATGCTTAGCTGACATTTTGGTGGAACTATCTATTATAACCCCAAGTTTTCCCTCCTGGCTGGTAATGGCCAGCTCAGGGTCACGTGTGAGCTGTGGGCTGCTTTTTCCCTTGTGCATCATTTCACTGTCCAGTCACTGAGATTCTGCAATTCCTCACAAGATGGGTCCATCCCCGTCTTGAATACCCGGAGTAGTTTTGTATCATAACTAAACCTTGTCACTTCACTGTTCACTACTTTCAAGCTCATGTATGAGTTTGTTGAGCAAACAGCCCCTGTCTCCAGGGAACGCTGCTGCGGATCAACCTCTACCACAAGACCTGACTGTGAGCTCTCACTCTGTTTCCTAGGTTTTTAATTCATTTCTTTTTCACTCATCCAGCGACCTTCCCATTTATGCCTTGACTTTCCTTAAAAGCCTTTGGTGAGGGATGCTGTCTGCAGCTCTCAGGAAATAAAAGCTGGTTATATCAACAGGATATCCTTTATGCAAAGGCTTGTTGACACCCTCAGAGAACTCCAGTGGGACCATATGGCAGGACTTCCCGTTTTAGAAGCCATGCTGCCTCCTCCACGGCGCATCACCTTTACCCATGTCCACTAATTCACTGTTTGTCCACTGGTTTCCACAAAGCAGCAGTACAATAGCGACCTGCCCTCGGCTTCTGAGGCTGCTGCGAGAGCTGAGACCTCACGTTAATCTGAAAGGCTGGGACAAAGGCGCTCCCACTGGATCTGTATTTTCCAGACTGCAATTTTCAGGTGCCGGAAGAGCAGGGGTTATTTTTTCCAGAATTTCCTCTTAGTGTTTATTGTTGTTTTCGATCAGATATGTGAGTGCACGACACTCAGAGAGCAGCATTGTTTCCCCGTGTCGGGATTCCTCTGCCTACACCAAAATGTTACAAGCAAAATTCCCTGCTGCAGTCAGTCCCCTCTGCGTTGTCAGGGCTGTAAGATGAGCACTCACCTCCCTTCAATTACACCTCCAAGGGGCAGGAAATGCTTCTTTCTTACTGCATCCCCTAAAAACCTGGGGTGGGAGTCCTGCCAGGCGAGGGGAGGAAGCATCAGTGAAGTCAGCTGCTGCCAGCCGCTGGTTGCAGCCAGTCCCCAAGGGAAAGTGGTTATTTAGCATGTGCTGAAACGAGCCAGTGTGGTGAATCAGGAACACGTTTATAGACCCCAGACAGCCAAACCTCCCCCTCCCTTTTAAGAGGGAAGTTCATGCAGGCAACAGTCTGACTTCATTGAATAAGTCAACATGAATTTGCAAGACTTGGGCTTGTTCAGCCTGGAGAAGAGAAGGCTCTGGGGAGACCTTATTGCAGCCTTCCAGTACCTGAAGGGGCTACAAGGAAGCTGGGGGGGGACTTTTTACAAGGGCCTGTAGTGACAGGACAAGGGGTAACGGGTTTAAATTGAAAGTGGGGAGGTTTAGATTGGATATCAGGAAGAAGTTCTTCATGGAGAGGGTGGGGAGGCACTGGAACAGGTTGCCCAGAGAAGCTGTGGATGCCCCATCCCTGGAAGTGTTCAAGGCCAGGCTGGATGAGGCTTTGAGCAACTTGGTCTAGTGGAAGGTGTCCCTGCCCATGGCAGGGGGGTTGGAACTAGATGATCTTTAAGGTCTTTCTGACCCAAACCGTTCTGTGATTCCATGATTCTATGAATTATTTCCTGATCATTTCAATGATTATTTTTGGTTTTGAGGGTGGAGATTTATCATCAATTCAGCTGTACTAATTGCCTGGGAAAGCAGAGGACTGGCTAAATCATCTAACCAGTCTCATACTGCTCCTCTTCTTGGGGTGGCTGGGTTGTGACTTCTTCTTTAAATTTTGGAAAATACTGAAAACAAAATAAATGATGGGAAAAGAGCAGCTGCTAAACAGCTCAAGAAGGGCCTTGTGGTCATTTCCTTAAAAATAAACCACCAAAAGGTAAACAAGCATGCTTCCCTCTCACGAGCAGTGCATTTCATCCCTTCCTAGGTTTTAAAAGCTTTTGAATGAAGTGAAACACGAGCACTTCTGAGACTTGTATTGACTGCAGAGAACTTTTGGGAGCCGTACGCTACGCCAAGGAATGCATTGCTTTGACTCTTCACAAAACCCATTCCCATACATTGCACTGGGCTCACAGCACAAAGCTGACCTCTCTGGGAAGCTTGAAGAGGTGTGAAGGTTTTAGCAGACACGGGTAGGAACCAGCTGCCACACTGCAGTGACTCATGCTACAGGGTGCTGCTGGCAGGAACACCGCCGTGCAGGAAGCAAACCTTCGTCAGACTGAGTAATTCAGGTGAGCACCAGCGTGACACCTGAAGGCACGTCCACGCTGGCTGTGATGCAGAAGGTTGTGCAACCTGTCTCCTTACATAGATGACGTCAGGGGTCCATATTACGGCTTCCCAGCACTTTGAATGTGAACCACACTGTCCCTTGTCATGGAGAAGAACTTCCTCTTGCCTGCACCAAAGGAAGCATGGCATGCTTGTCTGCCATGCCTCCTGCCTCTCCCAGCAGCCCTGGGATGCTCCCAGATTACCAGATCAAGAAGTCTCTGGTTTTGTTCAGAAGGTTCCTGAGATCACTCACTGTGAGGGAAGCTGGGATCTGTAGGCTGGCAGACCTCAGGATTCACCTTTCTCTGCTCCTTATCTCATTCCTTTAGGAATGGCAGAGGTAGTCCAAATCCCATCTGATTTACCAGGACTTTAGACACCTCATTCCTATTAACTTCAGTAAGGAGTATCCATATCCTGTAGGAAGTTTTGAACACAAGGCTTTGACATGTTTGGATTCAACCCCTTCCCAATACACCAAAAAAATAAGTGACCATGAAGGGAGAACAAAGGACTTAGGAATATCTTAAACAAAACCCAAAGTCTTATGAATTCAGAAGACCAAGATCCACCAGGTTTGACTATAGGTGAAAGATAGTGAGAATAAAATAAGACATTTCCATGCATTTTTCTGAATAAATGGAAAAACCATTAAAATAACATGGAATACAGTTTAAAATATCAGTTCAGGCACAGAAGAGTTGCCATGAAAATGCCACAATAAATGGTCATGGAGTCTGAAATGTGAGTTGTCAGCAAAATTGCACCTTCATTGAAAACAATGTAGCATCTCTTTTTGTTAATTTATGTGTATTTTGCCTCCAGAGAAACAGGAGGAGTGCAAAGTGTTTAGTCTCTTCTACACACCGATCTCAACATTAGTATAAAGGTACCAGTTATAAAGTGGTGCCTAAGAGAATCATAGAATGGTTTGGGTTGGAAGGGACCTTAAAGACCATCTAGTTCCAACTCCCCTGCCATGGGCAGGGACACCTTCCACTAGACCAGGTTACTCAAAGCCTCATCCAGCCTGGCCTTGAACACTTCCAGGGATGGGGCATCCACAGCTTCTCTGGGCAACCTGTTCCAGTGCCTCACCACCCTCTCCGGGAAGAACTTCTTCCTGATATACAATCTAAACCTCCCCACTTTCAATTTAAACCCGTTACCCCTTTGCCTGTCACTACAGGCCCTTGTAAAAAGTCCCCCCCAGCTTCCTTGTAACCCCCTTCAGGTACTGCAGGGCATGGACGGCAAATCCTGGACCTGCCACATACAGCCCTGTATCATCGAGCTGTGATTCATCCCAGTTACGCAGGGTTTGCTGTAGGAAAATGTGGAATATACTGAGCTTCACTGACTCTCCTCACAAATACTGCACATCTCTACATGATGAAGAGTACTGGAACTGCCGTCACTAAGTCTATGTTTGCTTCCAGCTCGTATTTGCTGCTTTTTGTCTTTTGCTCAGTGCATAGTGAGGAATGTTCATATAAACACAAATTTGAAGGAAATGCCTAGGGAGTAGCTACCTGCTATGGAAATGCATGTGGAGGTCATTGTAACAATCTGCAAAGGAGTGTTAGTTCTGGGTTAACTTCTCCAGCCAGGGGAATTTGACTTGTGATTCATGTGTCCAGTCAAAACTGAAAGGGACAGCCCAGGATACGGTTGGCCTTCTGGGCTGCCAGCGCACACTGTCAGCTCATGTTCAGCTTTTCATCCACCAGTAC
>NW_010266885.1:0-17738 GCF_000690775.1 Eurypyga helias | reverse complement strand
GCCAGAGTTAAACCACAACACTGGGCTCAGATCAGATGAATCCTGCTAGAAATGGGGTGAGGGCTCAGACAAGCACTGCCGACTCCTGGCCATGCCCTCTGTCATGGTGCTCTAGCCGTTGTTCCCTGACCGAGCGTTTTCAGGTTCATGCAGACCGAGATTCAAATGTCTGTCTTAATACGGGTGTCCTAGGCATCTCCTGTAGTCCCATGCAGAGCCTGTGAATTACCACAAGTGTCTAGCCGAAGGATGAATGTGCAGGAGGTTTCAAAAGCAACATTCCTATAGCAGCATCTCTTAAGCTGCCAGGGATATGAGCCATCCACGTAACTGGTGCATCTGGGTGATTAATGCCTTTGCTCTTCATCTGAAACAGTACTGAATTCCTCCCAGCTATTTCATACTGTTTTTTTCTTATGGTCATCAGCCCCTTGTGTCTGCTTCTAATATACAAATCCTTTTATTCATCTGTACAGAGGTAATTTGGCCCTTCTGCGGAAGAATCTCATATATTTATCATGTGATTTTCAGTCTGTCAGACATCTCCAGAACGTGTTTGGTTTTCCTTTCCTTGCCATCCTTCGCTTAGATACTTACATGCATGAAGACAGTACACCTCTCATGAGCCTGTCATGTAGGTTTGGCCAGCACTGTGACAGTGTGCTGCTTCGGGGCATGGGAGCTTAGGTCTGTGACACGTTATCACGTAGGATCGCTTCTGAAGTTTAAAGTTGCGTGCTTCTCTGTTCCGTGTTCTTATGGCACCTTTAACCCTGTAACGAGCTCTCCCCCGCCGAACTGCTGCTTTGCAATAATGTCATTTAGCATCCTGTCATCACTCTATGCTTCAAGATACAAATTCAGGGTGTCTGAAAAGTAGGCCTGCAAGAACAAAGTATTTTTAGGAAGCTAAGAGAAGTCACCATCTTACTTAGATTAGGAGGTTAGGTGAGGATCAAGGAGGAAGGAAGGTACCAGTACTGAAAAAGGGATTACTTGGGAACTGGCACACACACATCCATGGGACCTGGTGTGACACATCCCAGTGTGCCATGAGACCTGTCCCGTGCCGTTGCAAGGCCACTGTTGGATCACATCTCCAGAACTGGTTTTGGGCCCCAGGACATGAGAGAGGTGTTGATAAACTGGAACAAGTTCAGTGGAGGGCTGCTGCGGTGGTTGGGAGCTGGAAGACTTGGTGTAGGAGGGGGGGCTGAGGGGACTGGGCTTGTTCAGCAGGGAGAAGAGAAGGCTTCGGGGCAAGGCTACGTCAGGATTTTCAGACAAAGGGCTGTAGAGCCTGATAACAGCTTTCCCACAGGTAGGAGGAGGTGACTGGGAAGAAGGAGCAAAGCTCTTTATGGAAGTGTGGACAGGAAGGTGAGAGGGAATGGTCATGAGCTGAAGTCAGGAGGTTCCAGCCTGATGAAGAAGACAAGTTTCATCATCAGGGAAGCACTGGCACAACAGCCCCGAGAAGTTGTAGAGTCTCTGTCCCTGGAGGTTTTCAAGACCAAACTGGACATAACCCTGGTCTGGTCTGAATTCAGCCATGCTTTGAGCAGGAGGTTGGGTAGAGAGAACCTAAGTTCCCTTTCAACCTTAATTGTGACTCTGAGATAAGAATAATTAAAAAAAAAAAAACCTGAAACTGGCCGAAAAAGGAGGAATCGTTTTCTGTGTTCTAGTGTGGTAAAGACCAGTGAGATCTCCTGCAGTACCAACTGTTATTGTATCTCGGGCAGCTCAACTGTGCTCAAAACACAGTGGCAGAAACCCAACCAAAGATCCCAACCCCCTTTTCCATGCACGTCGGCATGCCAGTCTTTCTAACACTCTTGGTGCTGAAATCAAGTACATGCTGCTCTGTCTGCTGCAGGTCATCAGTACCACAGGTCGTCCTGTCGTCAGTGGCAGAATGCTAAGCAGAAATTAAAGCTTTCATCCAAAATTAGAATTACGTACCTTTTCAGACCAGACTGTCTTTGTAGAGGGGTTACTGAATACTGGTTTTATACTGCTTTTTCTATACCCTGCCCAATTTGCTTGATTTCTCTGTTGTTATAAAGATGTTGGCCTGGTGCTGTTTATGATTTTGTCTTTGATATATTTACTTTAAAATTAGAATTTTACATCCAAAATTAGAATTTTGGGTGATATATATGATATATTTTACTGTTGGCAAGAAGGCGGGTGGTCTTTTGATGGTTTGTCTTTCTGCTGTTTATACTGTATGAAATAACATTAATAGCTGATATTTTAGGCAGAGGATAAATTAACCGTTCTCATGGAGTGGGTGATCTAAGAAGACGTCATCATCCATGTAGTATTTGAGTATAGAATGTATCTTGGTTTCTTTGGGAACATAGGAGTAATGGATAATACGACTTCCTAGAACACAAATCATGTTACATGAGCAGTAAAATGTTCATAGCACGTCATGACGTTCCCCCCGCGTGTATACAGATAGGTCGGGGTGCTAATGTGCTAATTTAATTATTTTATACTTCCACTGTTGGGGTTTTTTTGGGTTTTTTTTAAAGGCTTTCATATTGACTTTCCCACAGTCATAACTCCCTTTTGCAAGTGTAGTGATTAAGGCTTCAAACTCGGTGAAAGATGTTATTTGCTGTGCATTTTTCAAATTCTGTTGCAGAAACAATATGACCTAAATATTTAATCAGGCTTAGCAGAATTGGCTTTTTTTTTTTTAATTGCTTCAGATTAATCTAGTTTCTTTGAGCTAATACATGTGGCATGTATGTCTTCAAGACCTTATTTTTTCTCTGTAACGTTAAAGATTTATAGCCTTCATAAAATCTGGCAGGCACTGAGAGAAAGATTATGAATTGCAATTACTTGAACAGCAGCACTGGGAATTTTTCTTTTGAGTCCTGTGTATGCCTTTTCAGACCAGACTGTCTTATAGAGGGGTTAGTGAATACTGTTTTTACACCGCTTTTTGTATACCCTGCCCAATTTGCTTAATTTCTCTGTTGATAAAAAGATGTTGGCCTAGTGCCGTTTATGTTTTTGTCTTTGATATATTTACTTTAAAATTGCAGCTGACTTCAGTAGAGAAAACACCAACCTTCTGGTTTAAACAAATAAGGACATAAAGTGGGTTTGCATGTTTTGCCTTAGTGCTGTTGTCTCGTTCCAGTCTGTTCTGGAAATTTTGGGTGAAAAAAATGTGAGCATACCATGAATTTCAGCACTTCTTTTGTTTTAACTTGTTTTTGCAAAGTGTTTAGTCTATGCCTGTAGTCTTGTGTACACCTCTTGGACGACGCGGAGTTGGAGTTAAAAATTGGAAGTGATGTGATCCCCTAAACCAAAACAGTTGCAGTGGCCATTTAGGACACTGGCGTTTTTTCAGACAAACATGAGAAACAGCAGATTTGGAAAAACGTTTAGCAAAATCTCATTTGTTTCTTGGTTTTGATTATCAGTGTGTTTCACCCAAAGTCCTCGAAGGGCTTCCAGACGATCAGGGACACTCGGTAAAGCTGCAGGAAGCCAGGGCATGCATTTTGTGCCCTGTCAGCCAAGAGGGCAAACCACATCCAACACACCATGAGCAGCCGGTCAGAAGAGGCGGTTATCCTGCTGTGTTCAGCGGTGGTGTGGCCTCACCTCCAGTGCTGTGCCACACCATTTGAGAAGGACGTGCAGGTCCTTGAATGCATCCAGAGGAGGGCAGCAAAGCTGGTGAAAGGGCTGGGAGGCATGTCCTGTGAGAAGGGGCTGAGGACTTTGGTCTTGTCTAGTCTGAAGAAAAGGAGGCTGAGGGTGACCTCGTTGCTCTCTACATCTTCCTGAGCAGGGGACGTGGAAAGGGATGTGCTGAGCATCCCTGGGATCCAGTGATGAGACACATGGGAATGTTAGAAATGTCTGCCAGGGGAGGTTCAGGCTGGGCATTAGGAAGCATTTCTTTACAGAGAGGGTGGTCAAACCTTGGAACAGGCTTCCTGGAGAGGTGGTCCTTGCCCCAGGCCTGTCAGTGTGCAGTAGGCATGTGTTCAAATGGTCTTTACATGCTTTAAACTTTTGGTCAGCTCTGAATTGGTGAGGCAGTTAGTCTGGGTGGTCATTGTAGGTCCCTTCCAGTTGAAATCGTCTATCCTAGCCCATGCCCATCCCAGCCCATCCCGATCCCATCCCATCCCATGCCCATGCTCATCCCATCCCGTGCCCATGCCAGCCCAGCCCAGCCCATCCTAACCCTTGCCCATCCTGTCTGTGTGGGATGTGGCTTTGTCATCACACAAGTGGCAGTTGATCTCACACCTAACCTCCACCTCCCCAGTGGTTCTCATCATCAAATGCTGATTTTAAAGTGTTTCTTTGCACTTGTTTAACTTAATCTGAACACCTTTACTGGTTTGGATTGTCCAGACTATGGAAAGGAAACTTTCCTTTGCCTTCATTAAATCTGCACTAAATTACAAATAAATACAGATGTATTGAATTAATTTCTATATGTATATAGAATCACAGAGCGGTTTGGGTTGGAAGGGACCTCAAAGCCCACCCAGTCCCACCCCCTGCCATGGACAGGGACACCTTCCATAGACCAGGTTGCTCCAAGCCTCATCCAGCCTGGCCTTGGACACTTCCAGGGATGGGACATCCACAGCTTCTCTGGGCAACCTGTCCCAGTGCTCCCCACCCTCGTATGAAAACTGTGTGCTTCCCCGACATGTGCCTGGGTGGCAGACGGTGAAGAGTGTGTACAGGAAGGGTCTCTGCCCTCTGAGGTCAGAGCAATGATAAAACAGTTCAATTTAACTACTGTCAGTTCAGGCAAATGTAAAAAGCTCTCGGGAAGAGAGCGCCGGAGCTGCAGGATTATGGGAGATGGATGTAAGCAGGTGGGACTGTCCCCTTTGCTGCTCACGCAGTAAGCGTTCACCGCTGAAGGTGTATGAGAACAGCCTGTCCTTGCAGGTGCAGTGGGAAGGACGACTCCAGAGGTGGGGAGAGTTATGAGGAGGAGTGATGATCTCTTCAGCAAAAATTTTTTTCCTGAAAGATTTTATGGATTGTTTTTTCTTTCCCTTTTTTTTGGTCTCATTTGCCCAGCCAATACTGAAGTGTCCTCCAACCGACCTTATTTTATACCAGGTGTTGGGTAGTATCAGACACTGCTGGGATCAGGGAAGGAAACATTTTCACGGATGCCAGGAACTTACACCGAAGGTATTCTCAATTAATACATAGCTTACAGATTCCTTCACAGATGTCAGGTTCTCTGTGCTATCTTCTATTGTGTCAAATTATTTTAGGTATGCTTGTGTTCAAAAATAGGCATTATTCATTGTTACCAAATGAGCCTTTTCCGTGTTGGTTTTGGTATTTTGTTCAATTTTGGTCTCTGGTAAAAACAAAAAAGAAACTCACAAAAAACACCCCCACCCATGAGAGTAAACCCTTGGAGACTTCTCACTGCTGCTTTCTGTCTTCAGAAGGATTTAATTTGGTCCTTTGACTAGATCCCTGTCAGTTTAGATCATCTTTGCTTGTCATAAAGATGTTGCTGGGTTTCCATGTTCATGTTCGTTTCCGTGCAGTTTGTATTCTAAAACAAAAAAGAAACTCACAAAAAACACCCCCACCCATGAGAGTAAACCCTTGGAGACTTCTCACTGCTGCTTTCTGTCTTCAGAAGGATTTAATTTGGTCCTTTGACTAGATCCCTGTCAGTTTAGATCATCTTTGCTTGTCATAAAGATGTTGCTGGGTTTCCATGTTCATGTTCGTTTCCGTGCAGTTTGTATTCTGGATTCAGAGGAAATCAGAGCGGATCTGATTGTGGGAGACAGATGACTACCAGACAGAATGGATCCTGTCATCTGGGTATCCAGAATGCTGATGCTAACCTCTCTTGGCTTGAATCTGAAAATCTTGGGGTTCTGGGGCTGTAACAGCCATGGCTATTAAAGACAAAGTATGTTAATAACAAAGTGTAATGGAGCATTTGGAATTTTTTTTTAATAGATTTAAATTTCTAGAGAATATAACTACAGTAATATTTGTGTAGTGAGAAGGCATTAGAGGAGTTTTGTTACTTTCATGACCTAAAAAAAAAAAGACACCAAAAAATCCCAGAGTGAAAGCTTATTGTTATGTAAGAATATATATATATTTTTTTTATTGGGATAATTCAAATCTGCCCGATTTCCCAGACATATATATAACGAGACACTCTACTTAGCTACTAGAAGTTGACACTAATAATACCAGGATTCAAAATGTTGATCAGATGGCTTTTACTTGTTATAAGAGGGAATTACAATCTTATTCTGGAGTGGGGTTTTACTGCAGTAGGAGCTACAGTTTTGTCCTCAGGGTAAACACGGTACATGAATAATACACACACATGCCATCAATCAAATATAATGTTCTCTGTTTTCTGCAGTACTGCTTTTTAATTTTTTTCAGTACTGAATTGTAGTTGAAGATTGCCTTTTGCTATGAAGTAAAAGTAATGTGGTCCGTAAAACATACAGAAAAACAAAAATTTCAGTAGCGTGTAACTGTAGATGTAGCAGCTGCTGGAAAGTGGTTTTCTGCTGGATCTGGTAAGTCTGATTTCAAACTCGATGTCCATGATTAGTCAGTGAAAGTTGGATGTCAATTTTTCTTGATTTACATACCTGTTGAGGGATCTGAGCTTTGATTTTATTCAGGTTTACCTTAAGGACTTAACCGTGGAGATGCTTAGTCTCGGATGGTCCTAGCTATGCTGGTCATAGTGGCTGTAATGCAAGTGAGAAAACATGGGTTTATGGGAGTGCATTGCTCTTGGATGGGTTTAAAATCCCACCTTTCAGTAAACAAGTTCAACTTTGAAAATCAGAATGGCCTTGCCCTTACTACCTGAAAGGAGGAAAGGGAGGATTACACAATTGCAGTGGACATATTTTATAAATATCCAACGGGACCGCTGACACTTGAGGGTTGTTTTTCCAAAGAGTGACACTGGAGGAAGCAGCACCTTCATCCAGCCACTCCGCCAACACCCGGAGGTGGCTCTGGAAGCTGTCTGCCCACAGGATGGTCCCTCCTGTCCTCGTTCCCACCCGTGCTGTGGCAGGATGAGGTGTCTGGCAGCAGTGGGAGAGCAGCTGATGGCACTCTCTCACCCTGAGTCTGCCTCAACAGGGCATGGAACCTCTGGGTGAATGAAGCTTTTGGGAAGTTTCTCCTCCCATCACGTACTGCGTTCTCATCCGGTTTGTCAGTTAAGCCTGAATATGGTCATCATGCTTTCGGGATCAGGTCTTGTTCTTCCTATGGAGAGCATTGACAAGGGTCACAGATCAGTGATAGTAGAAGGAGTTCTCAATTTCTTGACAGAAGTCTAACAAGATGGAATAGCTGGAATGAGACCTCTACAGGCTTGAAATGAGGTACAATTTTTGAGCAAAACATACTAAATGGGAGTAGCGGACTCATGACCATTTCAGTCTTCTAAGCAACACCATTCTAAAAGATGGACTTTAATCTGGTTTTGGAGAAAATTCTGTGGCTTCTGTGGGTAGCTGGAAGGGCAGGCTCATGTGCTGAGGCTTCCCTTTGGTACGAGATCCTGTAAATACCATTCTTTACCTTCTTCATCCTTGGAGAGAATAGCCTGTGTTGCTCAAAACATTCCGTGGTCCAAAAAAAGGCATGATGGCTTAAGAAATTGCCACAATGCAGCTTCTTCCTCTCCTGAAAACTAGTATATCTACAAATAAAGTGCCCAAAGGCATGGTATGTTCCTCAGGTTCCTGAGCAAAGGTAGGTGACCGATTTTAACCCAGTAGTCTTTAAATTAAAGCAGTTGGAGACATTGGTTTGGGTAAAGACAAGGGTCAGCTGTTGTACTGTCTTCTGTCCTGTTTTTTGGCCAAGGTACATGAATAATTTGGTCTCCTGAAAACTTGTTAGCCCCATGTGAACAATAAAGGGATTATAGAGGTATACTAGCCTGTGAAATGCAGATGGATGGGGTAGATAACCCCTTGGCCAAGTTTCAACCTACGAAATGATGTTGGTAGGGACGTTGCAGCCCAGAGTTCAGGTGTTTGCTGCAGTAGGGATGGCAAACCGTCTGGTAGAAGCATTGTGACGCTTACGAAGAACTGTCTCATTTGACTCAGTGTATGGCGCTGTTGAAGGTACTTTCTGGAGGACCTGCCGCACTCTCTCCCCTGGGCATGGTTCCCATGTGTGCTGGGCTATCGAACACACGTGCTGTGTACTGTTAAGCGCTGAAGCATTTTCTGTGCAAGACCTGTACTAACAGATGAGGATGTATGGTGTATGTGCTTCATCGTTAACTGGTGATGCAGTTTGTTGCAGGTGAACCACTCTCGTTTATTCTCCTTTTCATTAGGAGTTGGGAGGATATCCTTTGCATAGGCAAAGGTAATGTCTTACTCAAAAGCATTCAGAGTTGGTTAGTATGAATACTAAATATTTTATTGATTGCTTTATAGTTATGTCATCAAAGTGGTTCTAGTTTTTCGTGAAAAAGCTTGTCAGGTTCTGAGTGTGTAATTCAGTTTTATCATAACCGTGGTTATGGAAGTGGAATTAAATATAAGAATACTCTACCACGGGAATCCCAGGCTGTGAGTGGAGTTTGCACTGGTCAGTAATGCTGTGTGACCTTTTTCGCCTAAAGTCAGGTGTCATTTTCCATGGAAAACAGTTAGATTTTGTGAATACTCAGGTTTTTTTAATGATAAACTTTGTAAACCAGGTTCAGGCTCATGCATTTACATTTTCAAGGCAAAATAAGAGAGACAAAGAACTTTTCTTAATGCATTATCAACTCCCCCAAAGAAGTAAAAAGCCCGGTTTCTTGCATCTCTAACGTGTGAGCCTTGGCGATTTCCCTCTGTAGTAGTGACAGAACCGGCATATGGCCACAGGCTCTCAGATCCATCTGCCTTTTGAAACTGTTGTTTTATGTCAAACTGCTCCATTGCTTACTTGGCATCTTCCATTGACTCTTGGCACAAAAACCAAGGACATTAAACCATGAATTAGCTTTCTTAAAGGAAAATACCTCTTTTTTCTGTTTTTTCTCCCTTTACCCTTGTCTTTCAGTTATACCTGCCGCCACTTGCGGAGATATGTATATGTCTTGGACAAACTGTATTTCCCCCACTCTCACTGCTCTACGCTGCAGCATTGCTTCTCGACCCTCAGTGACAATGGAGAGGAACTCTTGTCTTTAACTTGTTCTCACATTCTCAGATCCTATGCTTCCAGGTTATTAACCTCTGCTCTCTATTTACTGCATGCTGCATGCTCCGTGACTGATCTGTGCATGTTTTCAGTAAACTGATGAGTAATGTTAAATGGCGAAGGGGATGGTTTGTGTCTTTATGGCATCCTTGATGTGTGTCCTAAAAAACGTGGCAGAAATGGGAGTCTAATAATGGTTTGGGTTGTGGGGTTTGGTGTGTGGGGTAGGTTTGGTTGTTTTTTTTTAATTTAGAATACAACTTCTGAAATTATGGTGTGGCCTTTTGGAAGTTCTAAATGCTTTTTATGTTAAAGTATTTTAATCCTTTTCCAAAGCCATGACGCAGGAATGTGAGCTGTGATTCACAAAGCTTCCATATAGTTATGTAGTTTGGTTGGAATTACTGCAGAGATAGAAGCTGCCTTACATGTGTCGAATACTCCCTTGATGCCCTTCGTTTTAGTAGCACTGTTTATATAAATTGTTTTTTAAGAATGGGAACGATAGAACTTTTCCCTCAAGTTCAGTAGATTGTCATGGCACTTAATGATGAATTATGAAAGGTCTGTCCTTTGTGATACGCCTGATCAGTTGTGATTATCCAGAATAAGACTGGTGAGAATCCGTCAGCCCAAAATGACAACATAAAATCCTTGTTCATGATGCAGAATTATAGATGCTCCACAGATACTGTAACATAGCGGGAATTTAAAAATAAATTCTACTTGCAGTACCCAAATGTCTTCTCTGAGCTGTTTAGTCCAAGTAAAAATTTAGGTTTTACTATGTGCTGGGTTAAACCACGACATGCTATTTCACTGTTGACACTGCAGATAATTGAATATATTGGCCAAGATGCTAGAAGCTTTAGGAAAATAAGGAAAAAATTGCATGACAAAATTGATCAGAACATGGAAAGCATCCAGGGTGGAAATGCAGCTTCCCAGCTAAGCCGGCGTACAATAGCAATAGACCACACAGTAAACGTAAGTAAAACCAGCTTGGTTGTCAAGGGAAGAAAATATGGCACGCAAGCTGAAATAGCTCTTTTTGTACAAAAGAAGTTTTATAGTAGTACGTAATGATGGAGAGTTACACTGAAGGATCTCAACAGGAGATGAACATCTAGCTGTCCCAGGGGCATTGTCCAGATTAATTTGGAACAGGGGCATGGTATAAAAGTAGGCAAAACTAAGATTTCAAAGGCATTGTTTTAAAATAGAGTCATAGGATGGTTTGCATTGGAAGGGACCTTAAAGATCATTTAGTTCTAAATAATAATAATATTGAGGGCAGTCCACACCAAAATCTTGTTTAAAATGGCATGTATCCTGAAAACATAAAAGAAATAGCTTAATTATTCTACCTTATTTCAATGAAATTTTGGTAATTCTACAACATTAAGTTGGCATAATCATCCTTGGTAGACTGAAGTGCTACTCCATGGACAGTGCATCTTTCAGGTGGCTTTATGGATGGCAATAAGCACTGACAACCCTGTTCACGTTTTCATGCAACAAGCTTTTGAAGTGTTCAAAGCAAAGAGATCAGCTAGTTAGTCTCCATACTGAAACTGATGGAGAAATAGTTCACAGGTATTACTGAAATGGGAGTTACCCCTCAGTTGAGCTACACTGGAATATATCAGCCAGGGAGTTTGTAAAACCTCCCGTTTTCATTACAGGCTATCCTTTCCTGAGACAGGAGGAGGGCAGAGTATTTGAAATAGAAATTACTGCTAGGAAAATATATAGGTAGCAGTTTTTACTAGCTAATTCTCTGTTGTTCTGGTAATAGATGATTAGAAAAATGTGTGCTCAGGAAACTTGCCTGCAGAAGTCTGTAGGTAGCACCAAATACAGTGGCATAAATGGAGGTGTGAAAAAAGGTGGATTTTTTTGGTGTGAATCCGTGCATCCATCCTGTATTAAGTACTGCAGTATTTTATCCTGCGAACAGCCTGCTTGGAGAAGAGATGGAATGCATAAATGGCTGAGGGCAGAGGATAATTAATTACAGCGGTTTATAAATCACAACCCTCCCACCCAGAAGTCTTTGCAGGACTCCTGGTAAAGAACGTAAAACAGAGCCCTGAGTAACGGCTGGTTGCTGTCCTGGTACCCCGAGGTGACGTTGCCTGTCTTCAGACATGCCGTGAAATTGAAGTTTTTACTGCTGTTTTGGTACATTTTGTGTGCGAACGTGAATGTGTACGTGAATGGTTGTACCTTTAATTTGGAGGTGGGGAGAGGGAATTCATAAAAGTAAAACAAATGAGAAAAGGTGAAGGTGGCTTTGGAATGATGGCAGACTAATTATTAGTAGTAAATAACCACTTTTCTCCATTAAAGATTTATAAAGGTGTGTTTACACTGGTGGCTGATCAGTGTTGTTCATATATTCAAGCTACCGTGGATTTGTGTAAGATCCTGGTGGTCACCTGTCTAATCCATCGGCACACCACGTCCTACGCTTACTGAGCAGCTAATGCTGGTTAAACTGGGTGTGAGGGGAGAGAAAACAGTATATATTCTGGTATCCCACAGGGAGCAAGCCCGAAGCATCGGGTCTCCAGGCAGTTTGAACAGGGATTTAGTGCCAGTGTTGCTTTTGCTGACTTTTCTAATTTATATAAACAGGGGAAACACAACACCTATTTTATTATGAATTGCATTAGCGTAGTGTAAATATTGAGCATGGCATTGTAATGTGTCATTGCTAGAGTCTAATAATTCTGCTGTGGCTGTGCTATTTATCGATTATTGCAGTAACTGTGCTTCGTGATGTGAAATATGTTCTCCCACTCTCACCATCGTGGTTTCCTTCTGGATTGCATGTTCATCATGTGATGTTTTAATGCTCGTGTGTGTTCCCTCTTTGTTTTAAACCTTTTTGGGTTGCAGTCAATGTCAGGAAAATTGTTTTTGGAAATGAAACTGGCTTAGTGCATGTACTAGCAAAAGGCAGCTAACAAGGAATGATTTGTTTTGGGATGCTGAACAAATTAAGGACAGTTTTATTTTCATAGCTAGCTTGACATTGTGTGTGTGAAAGCAGGAAATATGGTTTTGCTGAGCCTTGTAAATTGAGTAAACATGTTCATGAAGCAGTAGGGCAAAAGGAAAAATTATGTGGATTCATTTGAATTAAGCTGTTTGCCCAGAGGGGAAAAAAAAAAAAAAGACAAATAAATATGATGTAAAATATACACAGTTTACCCATTTTGCATATTTTTTTATTTCTTAATGCTAGGTTTGTTTAAACAGCAAAATGTATCTAACAAGATTTCAATACTCCCTTTCAGAAGTGTTCTGGCACATTGTCTGAAGCCTGTAGAGGATAATCTTTGCAACCATACTCCTCCCATGCCATCAGAGTTGATGGAATTATGCAATTACATTAATTGAAGAATGTGCAGTCTTTGTAGGATCAGGGCCTTGGAGGTTAGCTTTGAGAAATACTGCTAATTACCAAAAATGTTTCTGTTGCTGCAATGTGATGGTGAAGTCCTGCATAAAGCCAACTTGTATGCATTATCCAGCTGCCAGCTCCTTTTTTCCTTGGAGTGTGAGCTGTGCTGGAGCATTGGGACTGGATCCCAGGGTCGTATAGACAGCCCTTTGTCATGATATGGGTTACTGGCCTGTCCCTCAGTACATAGAGAAAAGTTGTCAGAGTGTCATCCTTGAAAACAGCTAAAACATGTCAAGTCTGACGTATTTTCTTTGGCTTTAGTCTGTGAAGGGAAGATGGGGAGAAGCACTGAGCAGATATGTTTGTTACTGAGCCTTAAGTGGCTTTTGCGTGGATTAATGCAATATACAGAAGTACATCGAGTAGTGTTCTTTAAAATGGGGTTTGAGTGATGTGGGATTATTTTTTTCTGAGATTCTACAGATCATCTTGAGCCTTTGATGTACTAACTTCAGTTAGTACAGAAGTCTCACTGTAAAATAATGCAAATAAAATAGTACATCAGCCTTGCATGAGCACTATCTGGATAACAGAAGATCTGAGTATTGTCACCAAGAACCCCTTCAGCCTTCTGAAAACTGCTCCTTTTCTTCTTTCCTGCTGTTGCGAATTAAAGCACTGAGTTTCTGACACTTGCTGTTGTGGTATTTTAAATATGAAATGCCACATACTGATCCTTACCTCAGTGGGAGCTTAACCCATGAGAGCTGATAATGAAAGCGTTCACTGTGTAAAGAGAATCAAAACATTATTGAGAAATAATAAGAATCACAGAATGGTTTGGGTGGGAAGGGACCTTAAAGCCCACCCAGTCCCACCCCCTGCCATGGGCAGGGACACCTTCCACTAGACCAGGTTGCTCCAAGCCTCATCCAGCCTGGCCTTTTTATATTATAAACAACTTGTACGTAGGACAACATATAAACGCAGCCATCAACAAGATGAACAATATTATTTTGACTTTGATGATGATTTAAATGGGAGGATCTCTACTGGATATCACACCCTGGGTAAACACGACTGTCTCTGCCAACAAGTCTCCCAAACAGGGGGAAGTCAGTGGAGGTGGGCTTCCATCCAAAGTGGTGTGCGAAAACATAAATGTTGTTGTACATTGATGTAGGCAGATGAAATTGGTTGAGAATGAGACAATTTCCAAAGGCAGAAATGTCCTATTTCTGCAGGAAAATTATGCACGAGTCTTATCTCATAAAGAGCTCCAGTCCCAGGAACTACTGAAAACCTTTTTGATAAATAACTTGATAAAAATCTGTGAGAGAAGGAAAACAATTAGTGATGGAGTAATTGGACCTTATCAAAAAGGCTTTTTAAGTCTTTATAAGTTTTGAACAACAGATTCCTTTTTTCGTGTTTGATGAATAAACTCACGTATGTCATAGGATTAGAAGTAGAATAATGAAAATGTCAGAGCCTCAACCCATTGCAGGCGAGTAATGGTTTCACTTTATTGCTGAGGTGAACTATTTCTAGAATGGTAGGTAACTTTGTTTAAAAATAGTTTGGTTTTTGTTTGGTTGGTTGTTCGGGTTTTTTTTCCTCAAAAAGAAAAGATTGTATTTCTTCAATGAAAAGCTCTAAAAGTCTTGGTAGATTTAAGGGCTTGTCTAAAGTAAGCTAACTTGATACTCTTTTGTTGTGGTTTAGTCCCAGCTAGCAACCAAGCACCATCCAGCCACTCGCTCACCTTCCCCCCATTCCAGGGAAGGAGGAGAATGGGAGGAGAAGACAAGGAAACTCGTGGGTTGAGATAAGAACAGGGTAATAATTGACTATAAATTAATAAAATAGTGATAGGAATAATTCTATAAATACTGCTACCACTATTACATGTATATGTACTGAAAATAATGGAAAATAAAACAAATTATGCAATAGCTCACTGCCCACCAACTAATGCACAGAGAGGTCCTGAGCAGTGAGAGTCACAGCCAGAGAACCTGAGAGCAATCACAGCGGAGACCGAGCTAGCTCCAGGAGCAGGATAGTGACCAAGAAAGCCAACCAGCCAGCATGGCCCACCTGATTTGTGTACCGAGCGTGACGTCCTGTGGAGTGACATGTCCCTTTGGTCAGTTTGATCAGCTGTCAGGACGGTGTCCCCTCCCCGCTGCCTGCGGAGCAGGAGTTGGGAACACAGGGGCAGCACCAGAGGCTGGAAAAGTGCTTGGCTTGGCAGAAGCACTCTTAGCACCAACTGAAAACACCAGGGTTATCAGTGCCCTGCTCAGGGCAGATCCCAACCACAGCCTCATACAGCTACTGTGAAGAAAATTAACTCTGTCCCATCTAAAACCAGCACATCTTTTTTTTGACAACACTGAGAAATATTTTTTCTGCAGGACATTTTAGTAAGAATCTCCACTTTTCCTCTAAAACTGGCATCTGACCGAATGGTCCGTGGGTGGTTTTCCTTTTCCTTTCTTTTTTTATTTCTGCTACCACAAGCACAAGTCGTGTTCTCCACTCAGCATCCTGCCAGGCCAGAAGGCTGATGAGAACGGAATTGGTACCTGTTCGGGGATTACAATATCGTTGCGTTATCATAGAGTATAATTATGGCTTGGTTGGGAAATTTTCATCGTTATTGAGACATACGGCGTTATTCATCCACCTTCTAATGTCAGAGTTCAAGATTGTGCATTTTTGTAACAGTTGAAATATTTTTCTTAATGTGATCACCTATACACTGACAAATTCCAACTGCTGCCATTACCAGTGTTTGAGCTAAAGACTCAAAAATGGTCTTTTTTTCTCATGAGTTAATGTCAGTTGGTTTACCTTTTTATTTTCAATGCAGACCCAGTGATGTGGGTTGCTGTAATAATCATTGATTTCAGTGGCGATGGTATGTGCATTTTAAATTTCTGTTCTAGATAGGCCATGGAACAGGTAACAAAATTTAATTACCTCACTTCAGAAGTAAATCAAACAAAAAAATAAATAAAAATGGGAAAAAGAAAAAAGATACAGTGTAGCCACATTGATACTTTTGTGAGGATAGAGGCTGGATTGATAATACCAGTGTGCTGAGATTTCTGTAGGTGTAAGTTTTTATGGCAACTATTCCCTGAGCTTCCACTCAGGATGCTCTGATGGACGTGGTTCCCGATCTGCAATCACAGGTGAGGAGACGAGACTTTTTCAGGAGAAAGTCTCCTGGAAATCAGGCTCATTTAATCATTTTCCTTCAGGAGGAAAAAATAAAACTAAAACCCTGTAGAAGTCTATTGAATTAATATCATTTAATGTTTTATTGCTTTTTGATTGTGATTCTTTTTTTCCAGACAGCTGCTGATAATTTTATTGAAGGGTTGGGGTTTTTCATTATGGAAGGATCACTTTACACTCAACAGTGAGTGACTTGGCAGAGGGGAGTTGTTTATAAATAATTCTATTACAAATTATTTGTCTTCGTACTGCACAGCATATCAATCAGGAAACCAGTGAGAGATAAAATCAATGCTGAGGGTATCCAGTGGGTGAAAAATTGCTTGGCTTGCTGGTCTCAAAATGCAGTTTAACTGAAGGCTCATCAAATGTGTGTTCATGTCTAGTGGGCACACTCATGAGTTGGTTCATTAACTCCTGCCCTACTTAAAGTAATGTATCAAGAATAATTTTTAGGAAAGCAATGGTCAGTGAAGGGCAAATATTACTGATATTGGTAAATAACCATCTAAGCCTGATGGCATGGTGTATTTTTACAGAACAGGTAGAGCTTCATGCATGTAGATTATGTTTTTGGGGTAAGGGGTCCGTCCAGGTAGCATTGACTTTGAAAGGACTTGGAGTACTCTAGGGCAATTTTATGAGCTTACTCTGAAATGTTTTAGGAGATTAAGGGTAAATAAATTCTTTAATAAGGGTCCCTTTAGTATGCAAACGTATAATGTACTCCAGTAGCTGGAAATAGAAACAAAACAATTGAGACTGACTCATATTGTTTGACATGGTGGATGATTCACTGGAATAGATTAACGAGGGCTTTGCTTTTCCCAAGATTGGAATTTTTAAATGAAACTGGATTTTTTCCTAAAAGCTATGTCCAAGACCAGCCACAGTTATTGGACCCGAAGGAGGAAGTAGCTGAGGGAATTCCTATGGCTTGTGTCAGACGAGCTGATCGAAGTGGCTTCCTTTGGCCTTGAAAATCAGAGTTACAGGCAGATTGCCTTGTGGAGGTTTGTTGTTTTGTTTGTCTTACAGATTTCTTTAAAAGGCTGCATTTTAATTCAGAATTTTCCCGTTACAAACATTATTTTTCCATGTAGTCTCACCCAGGTGATCTGATCCACACAGTACAAAACAGGAAAAGTTGCCAAAACCCTTCATTCTCACGCTCAAAAATATGGAATTGAAAGAGGAAAATCTTGAGCTATATTCTTTCTATGTAATAGTCTTTATTCCTCCCACCCTGGTAAAAATTTATCACAGACATGATCGAGACACATTCCTCCACATTAGCATGTGAAACTAAAACACATCTCGATCAGGCGGAATTATTTTTAATTGAATGCTTATGAGCCCACGTTCCCATGAGATGAAATTGGAACAACATTACTTTCACACATTTCCATGGTGGCAGTACGTTCAGAGTCCGGGGGTGTTGCGTTCATACGTAACGTCTGGCAATTAATCAGGATTGGGGAGGGTGTCTTATTCTTTTGTAAGTATGTAAATAACGTATTGTGTGGAGACTAAAAAGAGAAATATTCTATAGCTTGCCTGAAGAGTTCGGGAGAATGCTGATAAAATTAATGTCAGATTGAACATAGTGTAATAGTTTATAGCTGGAAGTACAGGGGATTTACGCTCATGTAAGCCAAGCTTAGACCAAAAAGCCTTACTGAGGTTCAGCTCCCCTGTAGTATCTGCTGACTTTCCTGGTGTGCGGAGCATCACCTCTCCGGCCACTTCCATAAGTCGTCGTCACTGGCAGCGTGGAGCGCGGCGTGGACATCCTTTGTTTCATCCATAGAATCATGGAATGGTT
>NW_010266884.1:0-2303 GCF_000690775.1 Eurypyga helias | reverse complement strand
CTTTTCAATATAGAAAGACTCCACATGCATGTACTGTAGACGGGGATAAAGTCCCCATAGCACACATGAGAAATATGCTGGGGGAAACAGTCTGGGTTAGTCCAACATATGTCTGATGAGAGTTAAATTTATCAATATTTAGGTTATAAATTACTATTTTGAAAGTATTTTAATAAAGAAGCTTGAGCATGTGAACAGTTTTGGTACTATGGTCCTAGTGACCACAGACACATCAGACTCGTCTCCATGGCTGGCACCACAGTTCACAGTCAAGCCAGGTGACCCTTTCTTTCCTGTTTGTGGTTTCAGGCTTTGCAACAGATTGAAAATAACCGAGTGGCATGGGATATGCTCCAGCCCCCTACCTGAAAAGCCTCACTTTTGCAGCACAGGTCAAAGTAAATAAAAGGCCAACTAATTTCAAGGATGAGGTAGAGAAAGGAGATTGAAATGCAGTCAAGATTGTGATAGGCACCTAAATTATACCATTGTTGTTATAAATTGGAATTGGGGTTGACTAATCAGAATTGAGGTGAAGGCAAATGAGACTCTAGCACTTTCTGACATTGTATCAATTTTTTAAATATGAAATTAATGTATTTTTCTACTTTATTTTTCTCAGTTGTTAATTTTTGCTTTCTAGTAATTTTATCAAATTATGAAAATGGGTTATTTTAAGAGCATATATATGTCTGCAAAATACATTTTAAAATACTACAATTTGTCACTACAGACTTTTCTGTAAAAAATCTGCACATAATTTCAGTTCTTAGAATAATTTAAATCTCATAAAGGAAACTCGCAATGGAAGAAAATAAGAGAATCAATTGCAGGCTCTACAAAACATTTGACAGTACCCTTTCTAATGACACTTAAACATAAGTTTGTATATTTAATTTTTCACATAGTTAACTGCATAATAATTTGACTTGCAATGAAAATGATATTTCAAAATTGCAAAATGTTAATGCAGACATTTAATTCCCAGGCTGCAAAAATCTATCATATTTCTTTTGTATGGAAAATCACGCTGCCAGGAGTCAATGTTCACAAAGGAGACAGAGGAGTCCTGTAAAAAAAAAAAAAATAAAACTTTATTCAAATAAAGGGGGAGTCCACAGGACATATTCCTGTGGGGTCTCTCAACCTACAGAGGGACGCAGTCCCCTTTTATCCTACTTTTCCCGCACTCAAGATCCTCATTTCCCCATTGGCTGAGGTACTCTGAGTGTACAGACTTCCCAATTCACCTAAGTCTTTCAAGACAAAATGTTCTTTTGGCATAATCAAGATATTCATGTTCTTTAGATATTCCAGATATTCAGGTGGTTTAACATGTTCAAGAGATCATGTAATTTAAATATTCCAGATATTCAGGTAGTTTACATATTCAAGGAATCACATAGTTTTGATATTCTTTCCTATCTTAAGTCTGAGTTCACAGAGGCTTTTTTTGTCCCTTGTCCTGAGCCTGGGTGTGCACAGGCTTCTTTTGTAAAGACAGAAAATTGGTGTTCCTCTCACTTTCAATAAGGCACACATTGAATAACTGCACATGTTAAGCGTATTTCCACTATTAAGTTTGTGAGTTGAAGCTATATCTATCAATTTAACGAAGACACTTTTTTATTTTTTTCTTGTTCAAATGGTGGTTATGGACTCTTTTATTCACTTCAGGCCCCCCTAGTGCCATGATTTAATTCTTTTGCATTTGCGAACTACGCTCAACATCGCTGATATGCAGATGACCTTTGGTCTGTACTCTGCTTGCAGCTGCCGGCTAGCTGTACCACCCTCCGCCCACGCGCCCCACAGGGCAGCAGGGCTTTCCCTAACCCTGACCAGGTTGGTCTCGAGGCCAGTGAGACCAAGGTCACGCTCATCGGACGTTCCCGCCCGCAGGAGGGCCAGCACCTGGCCGTACGCCACGCACGGACCCCTTCCGGTCAGCCTGCTAAGGCCTTGTGGATCCTGCTCAGGCTAGTTCGTACCACCACGCCCTGGGCCTGCGCCTCAGCTTCGGTGATCCGTTTCGGTACTACAGCGCTCAGCCTGGGCTGCAGCAACTCGTACCACCAGCCAGGGCTGCCCTTGTCTCCCGAGTACCCGTCTTACCCGCAGACCACTCTCCCGAGCAACTACTGGGCGATAAGAGCGATACTGTAGAGCTGTGCCGCCGCACGGTTAATTACGGCGGCGCCAGGGACTCCCGAGGGCGGAGTGCGCTCTAGGGATTCCCCCACTACCCCACGCAGAACGTTCGGGATTGTTCCCGTTACGTCACGGCAGGGCTGCTCCTGCCA
>NW_010266883.1:605-1222 GCF_000690775.1 Eurypyga helias | reverse complement strand
AGGCCTCCAAGGGCCAAAGCGCGCCCAGCTCTGAACCCACCCAAGGGTTCGACGTGCGTCCGGGTTTGGGTTAAGATCGGCCCAACGAGCCAAACCGTGCCCAGATCTGGTTCAAGAACAGGCCTCTGTGCCTCAGTTTGGTTCAAGAAGGGCACAGAGGGTGCCCAATTCCAGCAAAACTTGCCCTGAGCAGCAAAAGCGCATCTCAGGTTGGGTCAAAACTTTTTTTTAACAGCCCCCGGGGGAAGGCCTTTCGGTGATTTTTAGCGGGGACACGATGAAGGGAAGTTTGAGCTCCACACCAGGAGCAGTCGGGCACTGTGCAAGAGGCTGGGGCCGGGCCCTCAGTGGGTGCTGGAGTGCCACAAGAGTGTCCGGGCTCCATCCCAAGAGCATTTGGGTGCTCCATAAGGGGTTTTGGGTGTCTTGCAGGGATCCGGGATCCTTGGAAAGGTTGTTATCTTCTACGGAAGGGGCACTTGGGTGCCCTACAGAGGTCACTGAGCATCTTCCAAGGGTCTGGGAGAGCAAAATAGCTCTCGAGTGCCATGCAAAGGATCCAGCCTGCACGCAAACTTCCGGAAGCGAGCGCTTGAGTGGAACAAAGAACGCCGAGA
>NW_010266883.1:0-205 GCF_000690775.1 Eurypyga helias | reverse complement strand
GCAGCCCTGCGAAAAAAAAAAGAAGAAATTGAGTCAAGCGGTCCTGGCATAACCCACCCCAAAAACCTGGACCCAGGGAGAAGGTTGGAGCCTACCTGGGAGGGCAGCGAGGAGGAAGAGGACAGCAGAGGCCGAATGGAGACCCATTGCGGAGAGGGAGAGGGGGACAGGAGGGGATGTGCCACCATGGCGGGGCCCGGGGCTT
>NW_010266882.1:7247-22291 GCF_000690775.1 Eurypyga helias | reverse complement strand
AACACCGACCCCTGAGGAATGCCAATCATCACCTATTTCCACTCAGACATTGAGCCTTTAAGATGGTTTTTGTACCTCCTGTCAGCTTCCCAGAGAGGTGAAGAGGGTTGGAGTTTTCACAATCTGAACATGAAAAATGTTCAGAAAATATTTTTAAATTATGCTGAGAATGAAACCAAGCAGCAGAAATATTGTTACAATTATGCTTTATAGTAAAATCCTGCTTTGCTTTCTCCGTCACTTATGTAGAGAGGGGTTAGTCAAGGACAGGGAACAGTGCAACACTGCTCCGCAACCTTGACACATGCAGTGTTGTTCTTCACCTTTGGAGATGGCGATACCATCTAGACCCTGTATGTTTCTTCTAAGCACTATCAGTGTCTTTCTTCAGAGTTGTATCCTAACAAAGCATGTAAGGATAGAAGGCAGAAGCATAGTTCCTGAATTTATAAAGCAGGACACAGTAGACAGGTTACCTGCTGTTACGATTTTGGAAAGTTTTCATGATTAGGAAATCTTTATGTTATTCCTTCTCCCTCCTCTTTTCTATATATAATTCTTCCTACTCTTATGCTCTAGGAGAAAATTGGAACTGTGATTAGATATGCTAAATTACCTTCACCATAAACTACATATAATTTGTGTCATTTAGTTGTTGTTGTTGTTTTACAGGTTTATAGATATATTTAAAACACTTTAATGGTGGCTGATTTTTTTCAAATGATTATTGAAAGTAATTTTTGTTGTAACAGTAAGGAAAATGGAATGTGGTGTGGATGAGATTAGATCGTATTGCTCTTTAATAATATTTCAGGTGAGTAATTTGGATCTTTCCTTAAATAATATACATCTTTTCTAATTAAGATGCTTCTGTTTTGCTCCAAAAACCAGGAAGGCAGGGGAGAACTCAGTACAACTCTTGTCACTGGAATCAGCACGAGGATTTATAGCACATAAACAGAATATAAAAAGTTGGAAACAAATGACAACGTGGAAGGGCGTAGTAAGTAGTGGCCTCTTGTCACTAAGCAAATCTCAACCCTTCTCACGTTGGCACTGCACTTAATGACAGTGCTGCCCTCATACTGAAAGGGTCTTTTACACACTCACAAAATACAACCAAAGGCACGACATGGCAACAGCTGAGGAAGGTAAATAGAGCCTTTGTGTGAGTTATAAAAAATAATTATGATTACCAGCTGTGAAGAAGTTGGCTGTCTTTATATACTACTTTTCTGAGAATGGTGCCGATTTTTGTTTGCTTTAGCTGGACTTGCTTTGTTAACTTCGCATGCTCAGGGATGATTGATAACTTAGTGTTTAATGCTCTTTCACTTCCTTCACCCTCCTTCTCTGGTGCAGCTAATTGGGTTTGTTTGCCCCCTGCTTTCTCCCCTGGTAGGTTTCTCCCCTGGGGATGCTGGGACCAGGCTCTCTCTGACAGGTCCCCCCCTCACCTTCCTTGGTCAAATAACAAAAGAAGTTGTAATAATGATGGTTGTTAATTATTAATATTAATAATATCACTTATTAATGTTAATACTGCTACTGATAACGAGCTTGAGCCATCTCCCGGCCGTGGGGAGCAATCTGAAACACAGCCCTGGAAGGGCACCCAGTCAGGCTGTGCCGTCTCCAGTTGCTCCAGGATCTTCCTTATAGTCCCTTTGCATTATCATAACCCATCGAGGGTATCTCCCAGGTGCTTGCAGGTACTGGAGGGAACTGCTTTGCACACTTCTGCGCTCTCCTGTTTTTCAGGAAGCCTTGTTAGTGAATTCCCTCCCTTTCTCTCCCCTGCAGCACTATATTAATATTTTTTTCCACTGCATACATTAATATTTTCCACGGCACAGGAATCAAAAGCACTAAAGTCAATACAAAGGAAATGAGATTTCAAGGCAGAGGCAGTGCAGTAGGATGCCGAGCAGGAGCTGTGCACTCTGGAGTGCCGGCATTTCCACAGCTTGGAGTCCATGTGAGAAAGAAGCTCAATACCTCAGGAGGAGGAAGAAATTCCTACAAAGTTTTGCAGCACTCACTGGTAGGAGGTGATTTATGAGCTCTTCTATCATATAAATGAAAAGTAAGCAAATGCAAAGAAAAACACTGTTGAGTTTCTGTATCTGAAGCAGAGGCTCTTGGGTGATTTTCAGTTTGAGATTGTGTTGAAGGCATTCAGATTTCCCCTTCTCCCCAAGAACACTGGAGATCTTCTTACATGTTTGTTTTCATACATTCTGTTGTACAACCGTGTAATAAAAATGAATCTGTTTCAAACCGTGGATTGGCAGACTTCAAGAGAAGAAAACATAAAATAGCTGTTAGGACATAACTGTTGGTTTAAGTAACTAATGGTACAACCATGGCCGTGTCACGCATTCTCTTACTCCCGTCTCCATAACCAGAAAAAACACAGTAGAATTAACCATTTATTCATCTGGGATAGGAATGGTTAGCCAAAAGTAGTAGAATTTGTCAGATTTTTTCCTTCTAAAAGAAATCAGTGCTGTAGCTGGAAAACTCTTATGTGACCCTGTGTGTTCAGTAACTGTATTGGCAGTTTACTTTCACTTATGGATGAGGTGAAAAAATAGGAGTTTGTTTTTTTTTGTGCATATCCGTCCATACCTTTGTAACCAACAGTGGACCATACTTCTCAGTACATTTTTTCCCAGGCTACAATACCACCTGTTCCATGATTCTGTCTGTTGATTTCTTCTTCTACTACTGCTCTGACACATTTTAACAAAGATGCAGGTATCTCAAATAATAAACAGGAAAGGTTTCAGCTAATATATGTATTGTATATGCTTAATTCTCATAGTAACTGCTGCACTCTATTCATACTCAAACTCTTGTTGTTTGAGTTCCACAAGAGATTTTGAGTGTGCCGTATTTTTGTCTGAAATGATGGATAGTTGTTCTACCCACTGTTTTTATAATTTCACAAGGAAATGATGGTGTATGTGCTTAATTCTGCGTATTAGTTTTTATTGAGCTCTTCATATTAGTGCTGCTTTGGGAGCGAGTTCCACCAGTGAGTTTTGCATTGTACGGAAAAAGAATTCACTTTTATCAGTTTTACCTCTGCTGCCTTTCAAGTTCATGGAATGTTTCTCTCTACCACGTTATAGGAGTAATTAAGTGTCCAAATTCACTTTCTCTAAACCATTATTTTTAATATCTCGATTATGTTCATTCAACTTCTTTGTAAATTAGGACTTCCTAGTACTTTCTGTTGCTCGTTGTCTTATGTTTCCTCGCACAATTTTCATTATTTCAGTAGTTTCGTGTTTGCATTTTTCCTGGATCTGCTTTTTTTATTTTTGAACTTGAATTCAGTACCTCAGCTGAAATTATCCCATCAGGGTATATAATGGCACTAGCTAAAGTTAAACCACTATTGTTAGTTGTTCATCTAATCCCGTTATATTCCTCAAAAATTTGGCCTCACCTCCTTAAGTAATTCTGTCACCTATAAACTTGGTTTCTCAACTTTCCTTCTTTTTTGACTAGATTAATAAATATATTAAACATCAGCTCTAGTAACAAATTTTGTGATAACTTTACTATCTGCTCTTTTAATTCTTTCTCCTTGCTTAGTTATTTTAATATCCTTTTTCTTTTAGGAATATTCTAAAATATTTCTTTTAAGCACAATGTAAATTATCATTTGCTTTCCCAGTATTGACTTGACTGGTTTTAAATTCTAAAAAAAAATCAAGAAACTTGGCATAAATAGTTCAAAAAGTTCTGTGTCTGGTAGTAGGAACTTTTTAAAACAGACTACCTGGGGGCCTTGGATTGAAGCCCTACTCCTAATTTCTTGCATGTGTATTCATTGTGGAGCAGCTTGGGGAGGATCTGCTTCAAATCAAGCACTGGTAAAAGAAGTAGAAAGAATCAACAAAATGAACAATAACAAATTGTCAGGCCTGGATGGTGTTTGCCCAGAAGCTCTGAAGGAATCTGAGGGGAAATAGCTGAACCACTTAACAGCAGTGTAGGTGTTTGAAGCTTGTGTGGGTCCAACATGAGAGTGGAGGAGCTCACGCAAGAAAAACCCGCAGAGAGTTAGTAAGAACAAGGAAACATCTGGATCACTGTTCTCTGAAAGCTTGAGAAATGTTCTAGGAACTTGAAGGACCTCTTTGACCTCTGCTTGTTCACTTCCGTGAGCATTTGCTCTTGACCACTCTGTGTCTGTACAGGCGTATGCCCATCCAGCACTTCCATGTGTGTCATAGCAAACAACCGTAGAACAGTCTGGGTGTTTCTAAATATCACACACATCTGGCCCTTCACAAAAGGTTGTTTTAATCCAGTAGACTGAAGTCTCTTTGCTCGCTGTTGTGTCACAAAGTCTAAATATCTCAAGTGTTTGTGTGCTTAATTCGACCTGTCAGGCTAGAATAGCACAGTGCTTCTTCCAGAGGAATGGCACCTGCTCTCTTCCCGGTTTTCTTTGGAAAAAGGTGGAAGATGGTATAACCTCCCAGCCAGTTGTTTCAATTATGATAAAAATTTCACAACCCTTTTCCCTGTTTACTTAGCATAGCTGTGCCCTAGATATGACAATGTGTGCAGATCCAGGAGAAATAATGAAATATATGGAAAGCAGGCACACAGGAGAAAAAAGGCATTTTACGGTGGCAGCTTTATTCCCTGCTGTTGTTGGACGGCAGATGGGTACTGAGTTTGCAACCAAGGCTGAAAAGCATTTAAACTTTATTTACTAGACAATATATAATACAAAGACTGTTTGCTGAAAGTTAAGGAAGAGAGCTGTTGTTGAATTTTTGCGTTCTGGCTGGTGGCTGTTGCTTTTCTGAGTGTCACTAAAATAAGCAATGAGCTTAAAGTTTGGGGAAAAAATTAGCTTTTTTTTTTTTTCTTTAATATGGAGGCCTAATTTGTCTTCTCTGCTGAAAAGGCCTATGGCAATAAAATAGGTCATTCTAAGTAGACTGCACCTTCTTGGAGATCAGGCACTATACAACACCCTCAGTTAGACAGCCATGGAAGAGTTGGAGAAACAGGAGGTGGCACGCCGCTCATCCATCTGCGGACATCTGGTTCCAGCAAACCTTTGAAGCTGATGTCCTCCTAGGTGGGTCTCTTGCATTTGTGAAAATGTCAGGAAAGGACTGGGATTTAGGAAGGGGGAGACAGCTCTCTAGTACTCTTTATAATTTCCTGTTTTCTCTCCTGAAAATAACTCCATGCTCAAAAGGATCCACTTCCAACAGGGTTGCATCGTGGGTTGGATACCAGCTCTTCCTGCAGCCTTGCAAGCTCGATGCTGTGGGGTGCCCCGTTTGCTCATTCTGGAGTCAGTCTCATTCATTCGTTTGCTTAATACCCAGTATCCACTCTGAACTGTTAAACTACAACGATTTGTTTGTTTGCTGTCAGCTTCATTATTCCCTGCAGGATTCCCAGCCCTCCTCCTCCAGCATTTTTATAATTGTGGATCTTGGTACTTTAAAGTTTTTAACTAGGCGGTGTGCAACTTGGGAGAAGATGAGAAAATAAGTAAAGTGGGGAAATGCATGTCACATGGCGACTGGTTGATGTACTTTTTATATTTGTTTCTTTAGGAAAGCAGATAAATTCCTCTGAACGCCTATGTTTCATCTTCTGTTAATCAGGCACCTCAGCTTATTTATTTTCTTCTTTCGTTGCAGGATTTAGTAGAAATAGTATTATCGGTGAACCAGTATGTTATCTATGTCGTGAGTGCTCAGAAGAATGGCAGACTTCTGTGTTTCCTGCTATTTATTTTTTCAGATGTCATTCCAACATTAGAGTAATCATACGGATTTTGTATTTTGTGATTTTAGCAACACTTTTCTTCTTCCTTCTAAAGCATCTCCATTCATTATCAGTTCAACTAAGCAAGTTTCATTTTCCATTTCTCAAAAGTAAATTCACCTAAAGTGATGGAAGACAAGCTGGTAGCTTTTTCTGCGAGGTCTTTTATTGTAAAGTAGCAGATACATACAGTCAATACACAGCCAAAGCTTTTTCTTTCTAAAAAAAAAAAAAAAAAAAAAAGACATACGTGTAAATATTTGTCTCTGAGCTACTCTTTCTCTTTGGTACTGTATGCTGCAGTTCAATAGCAGAACGTGAGCACCTCTTAACAAAGTTTGCAGCCAGTGTATGATTACTGTGGTCCAGCATAAATATGTGCTTTTTTCCTTCTGAGACGTTAACATGCTGAAGAAAATTTGAAAAGAATGTAGAACAGACTATTGTAGTGGTTGGACCTTAAAATAGCATTGTTAAAAATTAGCTTCCATTGTGATTATGCCTATTCATGGATCCACCCCATCCTCACTGGATGGGTCAGCTTTAGATCTTTTCCAAAATTTCAGTACTTCCTAAGTAACAAAGAGTTTGGGGTTTTTTTCCCTTCCATTTCTGTGAAATAAGCATACAGAAAAAATCAGTAGTGGAGCCTTTTTAGGATTTTCTTTGAATTTTCTCCAAAGGCACCCTACAATTCTTGCTTCACTCATCGCTCCTTGCCCTCTGTACCCCCAGAATATTTGCAGGGACATTTTCTAGGTGCTGCTCTTATCTTCCTTTTTATATTGTTTTGCCTCAAATGCCAAACTATTATTCTATGCTGTGTCATTTTCCAAAAGCACAGATTGAACATTTATCCAGGGGAATTATGTAAAAAAGGAGTGGTTTTGAAAGGCTTTATTTCTTTCTTCAATTTATTAATATTTGATAGATTCCTTCAGTAACTGTAGCTACTATTTGAAATGCATATGTATATATGGAATGTTACTTAGTCTTTCCTGCGCTAGACATGGTAGGATTTCTTCTGAGCTGAAGTAGGAGAGCTAGTGACATGATCATGCTGTTGTGCTTTTCATTTTCAAGTGTTCAGGGGTTTTCTGACAATCATCTTGTTCACAACTTTGGCATTCAATCCCAAACTGCTTCCAAGGTGATATTCTTTAAACATTCAACTCATACAGAGAATATCACCCAGATCTCACACGTTACTGTTTTCATTTTGATTGCTATAGATTCATGTTTGGAATGAAATTTTTCACATGACCTACAATTGCTGGCTTAGGTGAGCATTAGGCTTAATGTGTTTCCTGTCCAGATCGGGTTCCTTAAGAGAGAAATTTTGCCTAATCATTGAGCACTTGACAGCAAGCAAGTATGTCAGATTTTAGGCCTTGGTCTTCAACCGCCTGGGCTCTGTTGACCTCAAGATGTGGTAGCAGCAACATGCAGCCACTGAGAATCACACGTGTTGTGTTGAAGTCTCTCTGAGCAGTTGTTCTTTACATGTAGCATCCCCTAGAAAATGGGCTCGTTTGCCTTTTTTCAGAGCAACTTGCCATTGAGTAAAATCACTGGAATCCAAAACAGCCAAAAAGTTTGGATGGATTGTTCTGAAAGAGCCCAGTTTGAGCAGCTAATCCCAATGGTAAAGGCATTTTTATAGTCCTCTGCTCAGAAGTCTGTTTGACCAGCCCCAGGTAATTTAGTGCTAAAACTATGTATGCCTGTTTGGGCGTGGAAGTTTCAGGGGAAGAAATCCCTTTTGATTTCTGTGAACCAAAAACATCAGCAGTCATGATTACATGAATTTTGAAATGCAAAAATATTTTTATATGTGTTTAATCTAAAGATATTGTTAATAGCAGTGAGTATGAGAGACAATGAGGGCATGTTGCCCGGCTTAAAAAGGAAATGGGTTTTTGAGGCTGGTAATCAAAGGAGGGATGGAGTAAGTGTCCTGTCACCAGTCTTCAGTGATACGCAGTTTAGGTGCCTAACCCAGAGCATTGGTACAGGAGGAGGCCAGGGGAAGACCACATTCTAGACAACATTTATAGAAAACAGTTCATACTAACTCTAAAAGTCTATGGCTGGAGTGCTGAATCATCTTTCAGATCAGTGTTTGACTCCTTTTGGTGGCGATTGTGGTGCCCGTGGTGGCGTTACCCTCCGTACAACTTTAGGGTTACCCTCTGTAGTCCTGTGCTGGAGATGCAGGTCTTTTGGCAGCAGAAGCAATTACAGCTGCAGTCTCTTAGGCTTGCCAGGCCTGGGCAATACATTGGTGGAAAAGCATTCTCTGTTTAGGTGAACGACTTGCAGAAGAGTTGTAAGATGTGCTGTCAAGATAGGACTCAGAAACTTCCACAGACAGTGAGTAAATTTAAACTCAGACATTGGTGCAGGTCATGTCCTAGCTTGGCATGGAGGTGGACTTGAGTAGTTAGTCTTCATTCTCTGCCCAAGAGCATGTTTGTCATTATCATCATCTTTTCAAGCAGAAAATGAAAATTATGTTCTACATACACTAAAACATTGAATTAATTTTTACATCTGCTACTTGTAATCCAATGTATTTCAGAACCGCGACTGAAATTTTGAATGACTGTGACTTCAGCAGAACTCCGTAATCTTCCTTTTGTAACAGCTCTGTAGACATTTATTGAAAGATGAATTTTGAGGCTACTTTAAACTTTCAAAACAGAGCACTATATTATTTTGATGAGGCACTTGTTGGTAATGAGTGGACAACATAAATGTGTATGATTTAGATAAGCATCTCAAAAATTCAAGTGTTTTGCTAACTGCAATCCTTCAACATTCCCTTTCTGGTTTCTCTCACCCCCACCTGAATGTAGAATGTTTCTGCTAGCTGCTGTGACTTGTTTTCACCTCACCCTCTTTCCAGGCTCTTGCACAGCAGGGCTGTTCTTACTTAAAGTAACTCTTACCAATAGAACTGTCAGGCTCCTACCTTTCCTTCTTAAGATTATTAGAGCTTGGAGATCTAACATCTAAATTTGACATCCCTCACATTTGTATCATAGAACTTGAACAGTTGAATTAATGAGCATATTTTTAATTACAGTTTTGCTTTCAGTGTAAAGGGTGGAGGGTAACCACTGTTAGAACCCCAGGAATTCAGAAATCCAACTATAAAATGATGGCCAGAGTTTGTTAGCAGAACTTCAGGACTGTATTCTAGGACTCAACTCAGGACTCAATTAGCTATAACAGCAGCTGGACCATACACCAAGATTCCTGTGATGTGGATAGATACAAGAGGAGTATTAATGCAGTCACTGTCAAGCTCCAGTATAGTTCCGTCTCCCATGAAGTCTTCCCATGCTTAAATGTAATAGAACAGAGGGAGAAAAAGAGACAGACAAGAGAAAAATTTCAGGTTTTTCAAATACAAATATGAAGCAGAAGCATTTGGTGGACTCTCATCACCCCAGAGTGTAACCCCACAATACCTTAATTGTTTAAGTTTCCTTCCAAAATCAAGTCAAGAAAGGCACAGCATTATTTGGCATTGTTGACTGAATGCCCCTAAATGAATCACCATGAGCAAGCAAGTTTCCACCCTTTTTGAGTAATACACATGCTTAGAGTATTTATGAAATGAGCACCTGATAAAGGTTGAGCATTAGCCAAAAAGGTTATCATGCAAGGAAAATGTAATTTTTTGTTTCCTCCCAATAAATGGCCCTTTGATGGAATGTCATCTCACTCCATCAATGGGCTCTACTGACTTCATGGATCTGTGTTTTATCTGGAGTGTTTCTTTACAGTATTAAAATGTGCAGGGAAGGAGATCAGGAGGAAAAAGAACTTGAAAGAGCAATGGGCAATACTGTGGTATGAAGTAGGGAGGAAGAGAGAATAAAGAACAATAAAAAAAAATCCATTTAATAAGAATTTTATTCTTACTAATAGTACAAGAGATTTGCCAGTAAATTGTCATTTCTCTACTTTGTAGAAAGCCTGCAATATCATCTTTTTCCCTAGAAGTATTACTGTAGCTCTTGATAGGTTTTTTTTTTTTCTGATTTTATATTTATGTTCTAGCACTGCAGTAGTTCATTACGCATGAGAAAGTCTAATTCGTTATATAGGTGGTGGTGCCAAAAAGTCACAGAAGGCTCAAAATGATTTTTATCAACTCCCAGTGTATGTTTGAGGAACAACAGATTGTTGTAATAGTCATGCTCACAGGCATGGTGTCTTCATAAACAGTGCATCCTCAGTGTTTTCATCCACATGTTTACATGGTTGCTATTGTGCCTACTTTCTGCTGGTTTAAATATGGAATGCTTCCTAGGCAGTAACATTTTATGGCTTCTTCCTCCAATAATCATGACCACAAATACCATTTCTCTCTGTAAACACTACCCTTTTAATAATTATGTGGTTTTCTCCATATTTTAAAATCCTCAACGTGATTCCCATTTGGGCATAAGCAATTATTTTCAGACCTATTCCCCAGGCACACGTAAAGACCCATGTTAGCAGGTAGACTTTAGAGATGACATACTGAACATCTGTAAACAACTGGTGGTGTCTCAAAAATGCGGTTACTGAAGGTGTGGTGCCCGGTAGTATGGGCAGAAGTGAAGCCTGACATTTAAAAGCTCAGTCCTGGTTATCCACGTAATCCTGGGATTCAGTGTCTCGTGTGAAATTCTAGTGCCATACAGGTGCCTGCTCCCACCGTTCCTTTTCAGGATGGTATGAGTACCAACCAGGCCTTCACTTTTGTTGATGTTAAGGGGAGAACATGCGCTGGTACCTGTCTGCCTGGCCTGCCATCACTCACTCTTTAATAAAATAGCTCAATGTCTGAAGGGTCACGAGCTGCCTTACTGGACGGGTGGAAGCTTCTAAATCAGTACATTCCTACTGAAAAGTTTTCATGTCTCCAAGTCTCCCCAGACATTTTCAGTTTAGGAAGAGGCAGGACCAGGTGGTGATGGTACTCCACAAGTGTGAGCCTTTAGGAGGGAAAAGCGGTTAAAACAGCCTGACCCTCTCAGTTCATTATAGACTTAATAATGAACTGAGTCCAGTTTCAAGTTACCCTGTGCACCTTTCCAGGTCCTGTAAACCACTCAGCTTTACTTCATGACCACACTTCCACAGTCTGCCTTAAGCATCATCATGTTTGTGTGACCTCTTTCCATTTCCCTGAGAAAATGATAAAATAATGACTTACCTGTGTCTCTGTCATCAGTTCTGAAGCCTTTTCATAGGGGCACAGAAGACCTGGAGGAGATCAAATGCCTCCAGAAGTGGAACAGTGTTGACTTTCTACTTTCTTCTTAGTGACCTTCCCAGAAAGCAGAGGTTACAGTCTGGCAGGTAATTGCTGAGGCCATTAATCCCCAGTGACAGGTTATTGAGCAGCGGCCAGACCACAGGACGGTATTCAGCAGGCGGTACCTGTATGCCCTCCCTTGGAGGTGGTAGCAAATCCTGCCAGGAAAGGGCTAATGCGTTTGCTACCGACACGTCTGTGTCTGCTTCGTTAGTGCAAAGGGAACTCTACCAGGGTGTTGCAGCCCTGCATGTGGCTGAGACACGTGCCAGGGGAAAACACGGCTCCTGTGGATGGGCTCTTCTTTGGAGACCATTTACAGCTGAAATAAACAGCAGCTCATGGAGGTAGTATTCTTATGTTCAAGCAATAGGGATTTATGGGTTTGTTACTAAAGGTCAAGGGGTGATTGGAGGGGCTTCTCACCCATAGCTGTAGGGCTATGCCTTCATGGCCACAGGTAGTCCATCGTGACACAAGCAAAGAAGAGCAAGTGTCTCTGACAGGACGCAACAGACAGGACCCTAGAACTGGCAGCGTACCAGGTGAACGCTCTGCTCTCCGTGCTTCATATCCTCTCCTGTACCTGCCACAAGTTAGTCTGACTTTGTCTCAGTTTTGCACAGAGTTGCTCTGTCGTACCAGCCTGGGCAACAAGGGGTGTTTTTGGAAGATCCGTTTGGAGCCTCTGTCTTTCCCAGACAGAATCTCCTACAGATTTCAAAACTTACTTCTCTTCTTGAAACTCTCTTATGATTCTTGTTTTTATGATCTGTGCCTTGCTCTCCAACTTAGCAGTTATTAATGGGACAGTTATCCACCATAAATTATTGTTTACTCTCTGTAGGCAAACTGTCTCCATTCACTTAAAGCTCTTGGTTTTGCTGGCTCAATTCCACTGACTTTATCAAAGTTTACTTTTGACTCTAGCTTATTTATTTCTCCAACTTTCCCTGTCTTTTGAAATGTTTGTTTTGTGAATGCCCTTTAACCTAGGGAAGAGGGAGCTTTGGGGTTAGAGATACGATCCTTTCCTAAATGACCCTATTTTATCATGGGATTGGAAGCACAGTCCACTGAATAAAGAGACTCAGACAACATGGGCTGTATTCAAGCTTTTGTGTGAATTAGCTCTGCACTGCCTAGAGCCAGTCATGTACTTTGTTCTGCTTTGGTTTCACTGAGCGTTAAATACGGTTATGGCTAAAAATCAGTATATAAGACTTGAGTATTATTATTGGCCAAGCAGTTTATCGATCTGTAATCTACAGTTTCCTATGAAGGAGGAGGACGAGGTGGTCTCAGTCTTTACTTTGGGTTCATTCCCTTTTGTAAATTCAAGATAGGCTATCAATATCCATTTGACTTGGCTTTCACAGTTTATGCTTAAAGCCATCCCCTAGCAAACATCTTGCTTTTCAGATACCTTAAGCCTACTGCAAACAAACAAATAATGGAAATTAAATAGTAATAAAGCTGTTGTTGGCTTTGTGTAATAAAGCTACTATTAGATACTACTTATCTACTATTTAAATGGCAATTATTTCCAGAAACTTGCAGCCATACAAATGATGGAATTGATTCCAGTCACAGCCGGTCATTCTTTGGAAAGGAAATACCAGTAATGTTTGAAAAATGGATTATTAAGAACCTTGGTTTGCTCAAGGTGGCTCATATGTTGTATTTGCTAACACAGCATCTCAGTGGAAGAATATATGTGCAGCTTTTCCCTAGCCCAGATTATTTTCTACAGAAATCTTTGGAGCAGGAAATAAAAAACAGCTAATAGTTGCGGGGCATGTGGAATTAGTTTAAGCAAAGCCGAACCCTGATCCTTCTGACCACCTCCTCTTTCCTGTGCTGTTTTGTCTATTGCTGCCTCGGAGTATGTCAACAAACTTTCTTCAAGCTCAAAAGGTGCAGGGAGGTGGAAATAGTGATTCTTTCTCTGTCTCACTGTCTTTTGGGTTTTTTGGGGGGGAGTGATTAGGGGTATGATTTAAAACAGATGTGTTTTCAAGAAAAGGTACAAGTTTGTCTTGTAAAATATTCGTAAAGAAAAACAGCCTCGGGACCTCTGAACGTAATCCCAGTTGAGTTCTGGAGATGTCACAAAGGATACTGGTTTTGTCACAGGGACGTAATTCTTTTCTCACACAACTTAATTATAAATCAAGATAACTTCACAGAGAGGGCAGAATCTGTTAAACAGAACTGAAAAGGCAAAGTACTGGAAAAGCAGAAAAATACCTGTGATTTCCGTGTTTGCTTTCAGTGTATGAGAAACCAGATTATTTTCATGGTCCTCCAGTAATGGAGGTATGTGTTTTACATGGAGGAACAGAACGGGTATCTCTTCCCTGATACCAAATGAAACACGCTGGATACATGCTGCCCCTCCTCTGAAGCTGAGGACAGTAATGCTCTCGTTGCCAAGGTTTCGAGAATGTAATAAATATTACAGTTCTAGCTGTGGAACCCCCAATATCAGAAGGATATTGACCACTTGGAGTGAGTCCAGAGGAGGCCACGAAGATGCTCAGAGGGCTGGAGCACCTCTGCTATGGGGACAGGCTGAGAGAGTTGGGCTTGTTCAGCCTGGAGAAGTGGGGGCTCCGAGGAGACCTCATTGCAGCTTTCCAGTACCTGAAGCGGCCTACAAGGGTGCTGGGAGAGGACTTTTTACAAGAGCCTGTAGTGACAGGACAAGGGGTAACAGGTACAAATTGAAAGCGGGGAGGTTTAGATTAGATATCAGGAAGAAATTCTTCATGGAGAGGGTGATGAGGCACTGGAACAGGTTGCCCAGAGAAGCTGTGGATGCCCCATCCCTGGAAGTGTTCAAGGCCAGGCTGGATGAGGCTTTGAGCAACCTGGTCTAGTGGAAGGTGTCCCTGCCCATGGCAGCGGGGTTGGAACTAGATGGTCTTTAAGGTCCCTTCCAACCCAAACCATTCTGTGATTCTATGATTCTATGATTAAGGACATAACTTTGCAAATGACTCAGTGTTGCTGTGCAGCACTGCATGTAGTTGGTGTCGGTGATTGTGGTTATGGTCAACGTCAGAAAACAAAAATACTTCTTCATGATATAAATAATCATTAATATTGACTGAGAACATAAGCTGTTTGACATTGCCTGAGAAACTAACTGTTTTGCTGTCTCTGAAGTGTTTGGTTTATCAAATTACACTCAATCACTGGAAGTAGTTTTGCCATCTCTGTCTGTCTGTCTGGCTCATGATTGTTTATTTTTAGACAGAGTGTTCTGCAGGCAGATACTTTCAGCCTCTTCACAAGAACACAGTTGCAGAACCAGTGTGGCTGAAGTAACTTCAGATGATTAAATACTAGATGATCTTTTCCTCATCCAGTCTGGTTTATTAAGACCACAAAAATGACAACAAAATAAGTAAATCGATACAGTGTCTGCTAATTAAGCATCAGGAAAAGAAAAAGAAATGAAATGCAATATATGTTTATTTCTTAGGAGCTGGCCTTGGGAGTCAGTTACAGACACTGTTGTGTGGTTTGCAGTGGCAAAATCTAAAAATCAACTTTTATCAAAGATTCTGCTAATCTTGAAGTATTTTTCTTCTTGTTCATTATTTCGAGAAAACACTGATCAAATTCAAACTAGATAGGGTAATATGGCATCAATCCATTGAAAATACTGAACATAAAAATTTTTGACGTATGTGTAGTCTGAGAAAAAATGAAGAGAAATTGTCCTTTTTTTTCCATGGTGAGATGTTTCATTTTAATCCCATTTGACACAGTACTTTTTGAGAGTGCTATTGGCTTTGCATGGTTTTGATGCTGCAGCCTGTCTGGTTTTAGAGATAGAAAGCTTCTTTGGGGAAAAAAGAACAGGTTGTCAGAACTGGTTGGAAGGACCTTAAAGACCATC
>NW_010266882.1:7023-7236 GCF_000690775.1 Eurypyga helias | reverse complement strand
CCCTGCCAGGGCCAGCACCCCCTTCCACTAGACCAGGTTGCTCAAAGCCTCATCCAACCTGGCCTTGAAGACACCTGGTACACTTGGTGTATCAAGCAGCACCTTGCTGGATTCTTCTAGGAGGCAAAATCTACTTGAGTTGGCAGTAAGGACATTCACTGATGGAAAATCCATCAGAGAAACCAGAAAATGTCTTAATAAGGGTGGCTTCTG
>NW_010266882.1:1822-6957 GCF_000690775.1 Eurypyga helias | reverse complement strand
AACAACAACAACAACAAAACCAGAAAAACGAACCAAACAAAAACCCTCACATTTTTAGGGACACAAAGAGTCTTGATAAATTTAAGAAAAATGAAATTATGGTTAGACATTTACATTACCATAATTTGATGGCTTTGTGAATAAAAGACCAATAGTCTATAGAAACCAGAGTAAGTATGGAGGTAACTAAATTACTTCCTACAATGTCACCTCCCCTGCATCTTTCATTTTGTCCATGGCTAGCATTTTATATGCTGTTGGAGCCATGGGCTGCAGTAATCATATTGTAAAGGCAGTTGGAGTTACATCTTTCATATATTTCATGCCTAGCAGCACTTGAATATTAGCAAGGAAAAATGAGAGATCGAGCATGTGCTCACCAGCCAAGCAGAAAGGTATAATAGATGATGGTGCGGGGCATGCGTATGTCTGAAAAACACGCATTACGTACACAGGTTTGCCTGGGGCAGAGGCCGCCAGCTGTGCTGTGGGTGTATGGGGTCTCCCAACATTGCGGTGCTAATGGATGGTGGGGTAAAAGAAGCATGAAGGATGGGTTAAAGGGCTGACAGAGTTCTCGTGTGTGTAATAGACACATAATACTACGTATAAAATAGCGGCATTTGACGCGAAATGCTAAATATTAGTGTATCTTTCCCAGGCTAAACAAAATACCCCTGATGGTCCCAATTAAGCAGAACAGCAGCACATCTTCATATCATGTCCAGATGACTTTGGCATTTTCTGTTTCATCCCTGTGGTCTGGGCCGATGTGGTCTGAAGGAGCAGGGAAGTCAGATACCCCATGTGGAGCCCTGCGAGCCAGAGGGGATCGCGTCTGTAGGAGATGAGGTGTTTCTGGTTTCTCGCTCAGTGCCTCCCACAAGGAATGTTTACCTTCCTGATGCCTAACATCAGCGCAAGGACCGGCATTTTGACAAACTGCCCTTATTCCACCTTTTGAGCCTTAGCACCTGAGAGAGCACACAACACAGGAGGTTGGCACCTTCAACATGCTGAGAAAACCAGTGTGATGACAAACAACTGTGTGGTGCTCAGCATGTGAACTAAAGCACACGGACTGTCAATCTGCCCTGCGTAAAGCACAAGAAAAGATTTCCGATTGCCAGATTTTACCAATTTCTTTTAGATTAATCTATAACACATGCACTTTTGAAACTTAACTGCTGGACACATGGTCCTCTGCCTACAGTCAGAAATGCTTTTCTTCAACTACTTCTATTCTTTTCTTTAGGACAGTGAAAAAAAAGGATTTATGAATAGACTTTATGCCCTCCAGGAGGTGTGTGTCAGTGTCCAGCATATTGTTGATGAAGTGGCTTCCCTCATAGAAAGGATCAAGAAGTAAGTGCTGACACAGGTGCTGGATTGCTCTCCAGTACTGCTCGTATTTTTTCCAAGCTGAGGTACAAAATGTTAGAACTTTTTTTTTTTTTTTTTGGTGGGGGGGAGTGGAGTGTCTCCAGTTTTGAATGATCCAGTGTTGAAACTCCTGTATACTTACTTTGCTTTGTGAAGGCCATCAGTTAATGAAAATCCCGTCATATTCATTTCACACAGGTGCTGGATTGCTCTCCAGTACTGCTCGTATTTTTTCCAAGCTGAGGTACAAAATGTTAGAACTTTTTTTTTTTTTTTTTGGTGGGGGGGAGTGGAGTGTCTCCAGTTTTGAATGATCCAGTGTTGAAACTCCTGTATACTTACTTTGCTTTGTGAAGGCCATCAGTTAATGAAAATCCCGTCATATTCATTTCAGAATTTAGAAATACATTCCAGGGGGGCGGGGGAGGGGAGAACCAAAAAAAAAACCGCCTAAAGCTTTGAAGAGAAACGGAAGGAGAATCTTGTTGTGAGGTCTAACAGTAGTTTTTTAAAAGTAATAACAAAAAATGCAGCTTTGATAAAGGAAGTAAGCAGACCCGAATAGAGGTTTCAGATTTTAGGGATGTACATATGTTCAGCTGCTGGAAGTGTTGTATTTGTGTGAGTTAGCACAACTTTTCCTCCTAGAGCATGTGTAACTTGCAACGCTCAATACAAGAACGGCCAACAAATTCAGCCTTAGGCAAGAGAGGTGCTGAGATTTATTGCAGGACGTTTAGTGTATCTTCGGCATGGCCAGTGAACAGTAGTGTAAAGTTTATTATTTGAGATCAGACAGGTTCCAGAGAGACGTCTTCCAGCTGTCAGCTGCGAAGCAGGGATGAGATCGACTTGGCTTTCTGCCGCCCGAAAACCGAGATCTTCCTGTCCTCGCTGGATGAGAAGCTGGTAGCAGTGCCTTTGCAACTGCCTTTCCGCTGCTGGCAGAGGCGGCAAGCAGAAAGAAAACGTGGGAGCCACGCCGAGTCAGAAAACCTTCACAAGAGCCTTTGCAGTAAAGCTTCCATTGACGCAGGCGGCGCACCCTACTGCAGCGTGGAATCCGTGCGACGTCGGTCTGGGTGTCATCTCGGAGCAGAAGGCACCGGTCTCATCCACTGCCGCTGGCATCTGCGATGCACTGGTCTTCCACATCTGTGCGGCTGTGGCCTGTGCAAGGGGTGCAGCCCTGAAATAAGTACTGATGTTTGGAAGTGAATTTTAGGAACGAGATGCATTGGGTGAGGTCAACCTGCAGGAAATGGGAGGATCATCTATCATCGCGTTCTGCCTTTTATTTTTTTTTAAATCTATCAGCGATGGCAAGCATAGCAGAATCAGGATGAAGAGGAGGTTGCCATTTATGCATTTAAGAGCAAAGCCCCTAATAGGAAAGCCTGGGAAACATTCCCGAGGGGACACTTCCAGGCAGGCTATGTTCGCAGCAGCAGCGGCAGGCGCAAGCACATAGTAGTGCGCAGGTTTTCCAGACAAGCAAAATGAGCCTGTCTCCGAAAGAAGTCTTTTATCAAAAGGCTGTTCGTGGAAGTTGTCTTGATGATTAAGTTTTTCTAATTGTGCGTTTTGGAAGTAGGGTTTGTTCTATTACATACCAGATGAGAGCGACAGAATTTTCTAAACCAAGCGAGACCAAATCTTCCTATAAATCTTTGTAATTTGTTCCTAAAACTATAATGGGAAACCTGTACTGAATGCTGTGCTAACACAGCACATAAGGAGGTTTGCGAAGTGAGGAGCCAGTGTTCCCACACATGGCGTGTCTGTGATCCATTGCACAAAGCCGAGTCACAGGAACATGAGCAGACCCTCAACCTTCTGTTCATCCCAAATGCATGCAGAAGAGGGGAAAAGAGCAGGTGTCCCCTGAGGAGAAAGGGAGTGATCCTACACCAAGTGACACTAACATAATGTTCACTCTGGAGACATGTCAAAATTGCCAGGGAGAAAAGAAGACAAATAAACACAGGAAGCCAGAGCTCATTATGAAAAATATGGCTAGCAATTCAGATAATTGCAATTATTCAGCCAGAGAAGCCAAAATAATGTAATCACACTGATTGGGCATGTAGCTAGCGGTAATACTTTAAAGAGTATCATCAGACTATTTAGAGCCAAAGCCAAATTTTCCTTCTGGATAAATGTCATGCAACACCTTTGACATGGTGATGCCTTCATGGAACAATCCCGTTGAGCCAAGCTCCCTTTAACCAGTGTTCCCATGGGACATATATATATAAATTGGCCATCTGGCCTTACCCTTTTCCCTGCACACAGAGGTTGGAGACCCATAGCTCAGCTGTTTCAAGACTCGTTAGCTTTCACTTCCTCCCTGCCCACACCTCAACCTCTGCAGAATGAGGTGATCAGCAGGTTTTTTATCACAGTGTAGAGTTTAGGACCCTTATTAAGGGTGTTTTGATCCAGGGCATTTTTGGAAAGCTGATGTCCTGAAACTCTTACGGGATGCCAGAAGTTCTCTTCATTTATCCATGAAGAAAAAATCTTGATTGGATTTGATCTCCAATTATATTTTCTTTGCTTTTCCTGCAATGTACTTTACCTTACGCTGCTCCCTTCTTTTTTTTCTCCTTCCATCCTTTTTCTCCCTGTTTTGTTGAGGTTTTTTTGCCACCCAAAGTGTTTTAATTTCCTTCTTTCAGCCGCTGCTGTTGCATTGTCTGCAACTCTGTTGCTGACCGACGCATGTTCAGGACTGACTGTTCTGTCCCCTTCTTCTCCCTAACCCTCTCCTTCTTTGATGCATTCAGCTTTGCACAGAGCTTCCAGCTTTGTGCACACACACACTTGCCTTTTTCTGAATGTACCTCCGAGACAAAAGGATAGCGGGCCGGGGGGTGCAAGGGCACATCAGGCAGAGGGGAAGGCGCCTGCTCATCGTTTAACTGCTTGCTCTGTCCTTACGGCAGCAGGGGAGAAAGGAAACAAGGGTGTTTTGCCTGGTGCTGAAATTGAGGGTGGGCACTGACATTTCCATCAGCAGAGCAGTGCTTCCTCTGGAAAGCTTGTACGGCGGGGCCAGGGAGAGCTGACATTCAGCGGGCAAGTGGGTGAAGCCAGGACCACCTTCTGTTATCCAGTGGGAGCCTACGGCTGGGCTCACCCTGATGTCCAGCATCCATGCATCCATTCTAGTTCCAGCTTGTTCTCACTGATGGAAACTGGCAGTTCTCCCCGTCCTGCCCACGATTTGTTCTTTTACTGTGTCTGTCGAGTGACCACGGAGTGATGTCTGTTAATTTTTCTTCCAGTACATTCAACTGGACTGTGCCATTCCTGAGCTGGCTGGCAATTGTCGTCCTCGCCGTGTTCACCATCATCCTGTATTTCGTCCCACTGAGATACATTGTCCTTGTCTGGGGTAAGTAAAGCCTTTTTTAACTGTCTGTGCCACTTACTTAGAAAAAAATGGTTTTTAAGGGTTGACTTATATTGTCAGTACTTTTCTGTATTTATGGTCATGAAGCTGTCCCATGATGGAAACAGACAGGTTAGTTAAAAATCACAACTGCGTAAAGATTTAGGCCCACCTGCAAAATGCATTTTTCTTGGCTGGCATTCTAGACTTCATCATACTATAAACATGTAACCATGAGGATTCTTCATATATCAAAGTGTAGCTTTGTCCAGATATTACTCTGATTTATTTTCACCACTTATACACAAACAGAGACATTTCAATCTATATAGTGCATTTAGTACAATATGCCTTT
>NW_010266882.1:0-1780 GCF_000690775.1 Eurypyga helias | reverse complement strand
GTGTGTAAACACAGCAACAAGAAACCTGTTTAAAGGGTCACCTTTAGTCCGACAGAAAGGTATATGTGGTATTTGGCTGGTTGATAATGAACAAAAACTGGGGAGGGGGGCAGGGGAGTGGAAATGTGATTGATCCAAGCTCTCACTCCTTGTCCCTATATTTATTCTTTATACTGATTTTAAACAGCTACCATTGCCACATCTGTTGTAGATAAAGCTCCAGGTTTTCATTGGTACATTTTTTTATACATCCTACACCACCACCAGCTGTACCCTTGTTCAGTAGTGCAGACTTGCGAAGAGCACTGTCTCAATTAAATCTGTGGCTAGATTTTCCTTCTGAAGCAAAGAATAACGATCATGCCTTTGTAATGTCTTCTGAAGTCGAGAGACAATATAAAATCATTGAACTGACTCCAAAGAATGTATTTGTTATATATGTTTGTATTAGTAAAATTTTTACAGATTCTTCACAAATAAATGTAGCAGAACGTTCAAAGTGGATAAGAATGAATAAAGAGGATTTCAACAAAAATTTTTATGAAACTAAACAAAAAAAGCATGTGTTCTTACTGTTCTGTCTCATAATTTCACTTATTCCCCACATACCCTGTATCACTTGGGTGAAACCCAAACTCTTAGTTTGTTCCCAGAAGCTCATTCTTCCCAGCAGAGGCACAATGGTAGGCCTGTTCTTACTGAAGCTTGAAGTACTTGGTCTGTGTCCTTTTTCAGTTGTTTTTCGGGGAGATCTAGCATCTTGTACACTTGTTTTCATATACCTGCTTGGTTTCATGCAAGAGCCTGAGATTATAATACCCTTCCATGACCACAAAACTATATATAGTCAGCACTGCTTGAAAAGGTCCTGACACATACCCCTGCAATACCTCATGAGGGGTCACATTGCCCCAGAACTGTCTGTTTCAGGTCAGGCAGAGCCTCGACTCCCACACAGGTGTCCCTGCTTCCCTGACCATGGATGGATAAGCACAGATTACTCTAAGTGCACCCTGCTGTCCTTCCCTTTGTCTCCTCCTTCCCTGTCCCCACCTTACCTTGTCTGTCTGGATACAGCCTCAAGAACCTTTGCTCAGTGGAGGTTTCAGCTCCACATTTTTCTCCTGTATTTTGGTTTAGGTGGCTTCTTACTCAGCAAGGGCATGGGTGTGCTGGTTTTAGTTGGGACAGAGTTAGTTTTCCCTTCTGCAGGAACTCTTTCTCTTGCGTTGGGCCAGGAGACCAGGCAGGTACTACTTGGCTGCAGCTACAGCAGTCCAGACCTCTGCGGGGTGCAGTGCCTTCACACAAAGCCACATCATGCTGCATGTAGCTTTGAGCAGCTGTCCCTTCAGAAAATGCAGTAGTCCCAAAGCGTGCCTGTTTTCCCCATTATGGCGCATTTCTGGCCTCCCTCATCTATACACATTTCTCCATCCCATTTGTCCTCCCAGCACTTGAAAGCAAAAGACCTCTCTGTCCCACTTTTGTCCATAGGAAAGTTTAGGCTGGTCTGTAGCAGCATCTGCCCGTTTTGTTCTTTGGGAAGACAGAATTTCCTGTAATGAAAATTCACGCACCTTACGGCTCGTATTTTGTATAGCTGTGCACTCTAATCCTGTTTGCAAGAATGCAGAGTGCTGGTAACTCTTACAGCTGTTGAAGTGGAAAAGAGTGAAAGACATAATTTTCATCTGAAAATTTTCAAGCTTTTTGATAAATCCTAATCTCCCTGTTGTATTTTGCTTCTCCAGCAGTGTCACAGAATCACAGAATGGTT
>NW_010266881.1:0-1106 GCF_000690775.1 Eurypyga helias | reverse complement strand
CCCCTGAACCTCCCCCTCCCTCCCCGCACCCCGAAACCTGCCGAGGAGCACGAAATCTGCCTGGTCCTGCCGGGCACCTCTACGGAGCAGGCCTGCAGGTTTTCCTGTAATTCCGGGATTCCCTGTTGTAAGCTCTTAAACAGAATATTGAAACCATTTTCCTTATGGTGCCTGTTGTAGCCTTGTAGCGCTGGCATTAAACAAATAGGAAAAGTGTGTTAAAGGGAGGCTACGGTTACAGCGTCTTGCCCTGACATTCCCACATATAATTAAAACCATAGCCACAATAATACATAAATAAATAACAGCAAACAGAAGGATCCGTTCCCGTTCCAGTCGAAATCAACTGTTTTGGCTCTGTCACTGTATTATTTTATTGGAGCGGTCCACGCCGCTCCGTCCTAATTTTATTTTATTTTATTTTAGTAGGAGGGACAGCAGGGAAAGAAATGATGCATTTGTTTTTCTTTTAAGTCCATGTTTAGTTTTAATTTTCCTGCATTTTAAAATAAACACGTTGGCTGCAGCATGTTTGATCTTTGCAAGAAGGAAGTCTATATTGTAAAGGAATGCGCAGCAGTTTGGTATGAAAATGGGGTTGTGACTCACAGCTGCAGGCAGAAAAAAAAGGTGTTGTGGTGTCAGCCAGAGGTGTTCAGTCTAATAACTCAAGCTGTAAACTGTATCCTCTAAAATTACTTACGTAGTAAATCACTCAGGGGTTAAAAAATAGACTGGAAAGTGTAAGGGAGGAAAAAAAAAAATCTTTTAGAAGTTCCCTTCATGAAAATTATTTGTAATGACGGGAATTAGGACTTTAATATCTCCCTCATTTTCCTAAATGTCCGCCTGATATAGTTAATTGCCCCTATACAGTCGAAGGTGGTTACTCCAGGTCGTTCGCGAAGCAGCAGAAACTCGAAGCGCGTGTTCGGGGATCGCTATTTCAGCGACCGCTTTACCCGATTTACAGCTCATTTTGACCATCTCGAAGGGCAACAACAACAAAAAAATAAATCCCAAGGGGCAGCCGGGGCAGCGAGTGATCCTTCACATCTTTCACCATTTGCCATCGCGGCGAAAAGCCCCCGAAAAGAGCCTCCCCC
>NW_010266880.1:0-9531 GCF_000690775.1 Eurypyga helias | reverse complement strand
CCGCTTCCGGCTCTGTCCCCTGGGTGGCGGCAGGGGGTGCGGTGGGGGCTGTGGGAAACCCCCTCAGCTGAAGGACATGGCCGTGGGCGTGAGGGAAATGAGGGGCTGAGCGCACCCTCCGGCCTAGGCCTCCAGCCGTGAGCGAGCCCTTTGCTGTGCTCCTGGGGCTCTCCTCGGGCACCGCAGCGCTGGGGGCTCTGGCGGGGTCACCCAGCTAGCGGGAGCCCCGGGTGGATCAGAGAAGCCCCCCCAGGGCTTTGGCCATTTTCTAGGACCAGTGCGGCCTCTGGCTACGATAGACCTGCTTTGAGCAGCCCTCATTCCTGCCGTCGTTCTTGTTTATGGACAACTCCGCAAGCTCCGAGTGCTCCAGGCAGCCCAATCCCCACTCAGCCATATCCCTGCACGTGGCGGGTCAGGAAGGATGCAGTTCAACTGATGGCCCTGTTACTCCTTCATATCCAAAGCCGTGCTTTTGTTACCATCTCGCTGCTGTCTTAATTGCGTTGGATAGCTGCAACATTCGGACATGAATTGACGTGCTTTGTTGAACAAAGCTAATGTTTCCAAAGCAGAGCCTTGCTTGATCCATGAGTATTTCATTATGGCCACGTTTCTGAAGGGTGTCCGCTGCTTTTTAGGCTGCGCCTACATTTCTCTAGAAGTCCAGAGTTACTGATCTGCACATCAGTTGCTGGTGCCTGTCAGCTGCAGCTTTTGTTGTCCCAGTGTGGCTTGAGACAAAAGTGGTGATATGCAAAACCCAAGTCCCATTTAAGAAAAAAACATTTCTGAAGAGTTTAGGAAGAGTCCTGCCAATTAAACACAATATGCAAACAAAAATCTTGGCTGTAAAATAATAAGATGATGTCATCCTTGGAGAAATTTCACGGTCTTCAGACTCATGTTGATGCCCTCTTTTAAAAAAGAAGAAAAATAATTTTTTAAAAAAATGCAGCTTGAGTTGTAAAAGAACTCCAAACATTAGCATTGGCCTGCTTTGCTGTTATGCTAAGTGCCTGCTCATTGCATCGAAATCCCAGTGGATTTTTCCACTTCTGTCATTCTTAACAACAGTGAATGTTTTATATGGCAGGAAAGGTGATTGCTAATACAGTTTTTTCTCTGATTAAAAAGACTGTACACAAGCAGGTGGCCTTAGGAAAGTTTTACCGATCAGCTGGATGATCGTTTGCTTTAATTACATGTGAGAAACAGTCATTGAACCCTGAAATTTTGGCTAAGGTATTTCTGTGGGTCTGACATTGATTGGTATTGCTTCTGAAGCTCGTGAAGCTCGTGATAGGACCTTTAACCCAATGTGCCAAGCCTGCCTTGGTATGACTCTGCTCCACTGGTCCTGAAGCTGGACTCCCTGTTCCAGGCCCTTGAGTAAGAAAAGAATTCTCACGTTCAGTCCACTTTGCCTGCCTGAATAAAGGCACTGAACCATAACTAGCTAATACCAAGTATGACAGTATATTTACATAATGAGAAAACAAAAATAGATATAGCTTTGTCATAATAATGTTGTATTAGATAATCTTAGAAAGGTGGAAAGAGGTCAGACAACTTTTTTTTGCCTACAGAATATGAAGTAACGCACTAGTTAGGCATTAGCCTTAAAAATCCATGACTGCTTCTGAGTCAGTTTTGTTTTTAAACTTGTGTTTAAAGTCTTATTTTGTTTCTTCAGAGATTTTGAAAACATTATTTGAAATTCACAGAGGAAGAAAAGATTTTCTGTATCTGTTCAATTAGCTTCAGGGCATTTTTGAATAAGTTCCCAAATATTTGTGTTACAACTCTGCCCTTTTCTTCCCCCCTCTAGTCTTGAAATAGTCCAGCAACAGCTCTTCTCCGTTGGATTGAAGTATTTCCTTCACTAAGAAAATGACGTGGTTTGTGTTTTTATTTCACATTGTCTTCCCAACCAAGAGCTATAACCTTTAAGGTCTTATCGTGTTCCTCTTGATAGCTTTGTTTAGTCTAAGGTTCAAGTGTGGAAGCCTGTTGTCATTCCAAACTTGAGCATAGTTATTGCCAGAACAGGTTCTACTAGTTTTATTTAGATAAAACAAAAAGTACTGTAACTGCTGAAGCATGATATTTTTAATGTCATTCTTTTTTTGCATCATTCCTTACACAGCTATAAACTATGTGGATTGCTTATTTTTTTATTGAACTTTCCCCAAACAGTCCAGGAGGTTTTGATTAAAAAAAAATCTTGCCTGTTATATGTAAAGAGAATAGGGACATAGCAGACACAGTACCTAGAATCAATCCCCTGAATGATCAAAATACCTGTCACGGCAGTATGAACTGAGCTGGAGAACACTTCCAGTAAGCAGTCCCATTAGTTTTTATGTGCATATTCTGTAACCTACAGGTGACTTGGTTATGTTACGATAAATGCCTCTTGGAATGTGAAAACTTAAGTTAAAAACCCTGGAATGGCCAAAATGAAATTGATATGTACTGCTTAGAAATATAATAAGAATTAATAGTATCAAATGAAATCAATAAATAATTGAGCGCTGAGTATGAAGTAATTCATTATGTGGACTAATTGTAGTGTTTCTAAGAGAAGATGGTGCTTCCTTCCAGCAAAAGTCTAAATGAAGCCCAAAAATCATAGTTGAGAGAATGACCAGCTTGAAAGGAAAGAAGCTTGGATTGATCTGTAAGCTCGAGATTTGTCTGCTCTATGAATCTCTTGGCAGAGTGATGTAAAATCCCCCAGTACTACGGCAGTTCTGCAGAAATCAGTGCATCTTTAATCTTGAATTTGGGGGTTTACGTGATAGTCTTGTTCCTGTTTGAGGCAGGTCAGGAATATTCCTTGGTAACCAGCCAGTCAAGTATGGTCCTCCCCAGACTGCCTTTGCTCCTGTGACAGAAGGGATCGCGGTGTGAGATGGCAGCTGGGGTCTGTGGGACAATCTCCGTGCCATGCTTCCAGGTTTGCCTTCCCTGGCAGGGCTTATTTGCTCAAGTGCTTTACCACTGCACGGCCCAGCGCCAGCTCGGGCCTGGAAGCAGGAACGCTGAACCTGGATGGTGCTGTGCGTGCGTTAATAAGCCCCGCCAGCTTTAATTGGCCTGTTTGGAAACAAGGCAGCTGTTGTGCATCCTTAGCACAATTTATTTCCAAATTCGATAATTACTCAGAATTAGTGGAGAGCTGGCTATAATTATTTTTTCTGGTTAGACTAGTTACAGAGTAAGTCATATTGCTTTGTGTTTTCTTTCTCATATGTTCCATTGTAACCTTAAATAACATATTGCATTATGCTTCCTTTTTGGCTTCATACCTTATACTTTACAGGAAGTTTCTGAGCAGCAGTGTGCTAGTCACATGTTTGCAAAGTCAGCTGAGTCTGTTTATGCATTTAATAATTTAATGCAATGTCTTAATATGCTTCGTGCTCAGTGGCAAAGGAAAGTTTGAACTACAAACTGCTTGTAGAGGTGCAATAATTTACCCAAAGTTGTGCAGCTGTCCTGCATAAATATAGAGGGTATGTGAAATGCTGGTAGCAATAAATGATTTCTCACTTCAAATGAATTCTTTACAAGTGAAAGATTTGAAAAAGGATCTCACTACTCTCATTACAAGAAACAATCCCAAAGAAATTATTTAATAGTATCTGAATAAATTACTGGTTAAATTAATAATAGGGCATGTAATGCACAGGAGAACTCTTGGACACACAGAGGGGTATCTTACAATTTTGTGTATGACCCGCAAGATAATACCAGGCTGAAATAAAATTCCACTGAAACCATTAATTGCCATGTAACCAAGGTCTCATCCTCTGTTTTAATGTGAAACACATGGCTTTGTTTATTTCCATTAAACACATTAGCAATATGCCAGAATGGGTATGTACACATGTACTGGCTGGTGGGATGGATTGGATTAAAATCTCTTTGAAGGTGGAGGGTGTACATTTAATTTCATGTAATTTAATGACAATTAGGTTCCCTCATGTAACCAAGTACAGCAGCAGCCTCCGTCTAGACCCAGAATATGGTTTCAAAAGCCGGAGTCTCTGATGACAATACCGGCTAGAGGTATTGCCACCACTTTCCCCATGCCTGCTGCTGCCCTGCCGTGCGTGGCCTCCGGAGGTGTTGGCACGACTGTTTGGGAGCCTGCTGGATGAAGGCATCTGATTTAATAGATTGCATTTGCTGCGCAGGGAACAGGAGCAAGCACAGAATGGGCAGTTTGTTGGTAGGGAGAAGTATTTAAATATTTTAAGCACTTTCTGCAGTGCTTGGGCAAATGCTAAGATACAGTCTCCTTTTTCGTGGTGGTTTTAGTAATGTGTGTCACTCCCTGACCTAATCTAGCAGACACTTCCCCTGTTTCAGGTGATGCTCCAATGGAGTTCAGGGATATAGTGAAAAATCTTACTGTGAAATACAACAAGTAACAGAAAGAATAATACCAATGCTTCATCAAAGAAACACACATGGGGTATGATTCTGTAGATTGAAATGAGAGACATCTAATGCCGGGCATATAATTGTTTTGTGGAATGCTAATAAGTAACCTGTTAGGTGTAAATGTTACCAAAGGTCAGAATACCATCTGCAGGTAGGACTGTCACTTTAGTGTCAGAGCGAACACTGACTCAGAGCCCTTCTTTTATAGTGTTTAAAATACAAAATTAGTACAGATATCGGAAGCAAACACATTTAATGTTGTCACTGTGTCTAAAGACAGGTTTTAGCCTAATTTTTTTACCAAGAGATCACCTGAACCAAACAGTCCCTGCACTCTGTTTTCTTCTGAGCAACAGAATTGAAAAGTTCATGTTGTCTGAACTCTGCTCACTCCCTTTGATTCACCTTCCCTTGGCATCTTTCTAAGGCTGTTGGGTGAAAACAGCTCAATGATGAAGTCATGACACTTACATGTAGTAGAACATATCCTAAGGCCCATTAGAAGTCCACAAAAGTTTACTGGCATCATTCTATCCCTTTTGGCCTTCCTGCTTGCTGTTTGGGCTCCTTTTGGTCTGCGTATATGGTGTATGTGGCACAAGAGGGTCCTGGTCCATAACTGAGGCTACTGAAGACTAGAGGGGCCCCAGACGACTCTCCTGGTTGCTCCCCCCTCAAGTGGAGCCTGGCAGCGCTGCCCAAGGCAACACAGAGCAGGACGCAGTGGTGCAACAGGGTGTCATTTTGTGTTTTTAGAGAAACAGCAGCAAAACCAGAGGATGAGGCAGAAAGCAATAAGGAAACCAGGCAGGGCCCGAATGGGCACTGATACCACAATGTGTGTTTCCTGGAGGGGAGTGACTCCGCCGGGCAGGCTGCCAAGGCAGCCTCACCAACACACAACCTGCGTACACTAGCGAGTGCTGGCATACCAGGAAAACACTGCTGCGTTGCTGCCCGAGCAGGAGGTTTGGGCACCCGCATTCTAGCTCAGCAGGACCCATCTCGCTGAGCTCCGTGTGCCTCCACAGTGCTCAGATGCTTCCCGCTTCGTGAGATCAGATATTTCCAATTTTTCTTCCTGTGATGGCCGTTTAATGGTTCTGCTGTTTGGAGAAAGCCAAATACTGGAAACTCTTCCCTGTCATATGACGACCCGCAGTTGTAAACGCAGGGCTTGCCAGAAAGCCAGAACTGCGCAGGGTGTGCGCAGAGATGCTCCATCCGCGTTGCTGCTGGTGGCAGGATCGTCACCCCGGCATGCCGGTGGCTTCCTTGCATGGGGGCCACCCAGGAGTACAGGGGGAGCAGAGTTGACTTATTATAGTGGAGGTTACAAGCCATGTATTGTTATTGCCTTTCATGGCGTTGTAGCTCTTAATGTCCTGTCAGAGATGCGCTGGTCTTAGGACATGGGTGAGGATGACTGGCAGCAGGGCCAGGCTGCCGCTGTTAGCAACGTAATTCTTCCAGCTGGCAAACTGCTCTCAGTTTCTTCCCAGGATAAAGGCCACTGAGAGCAAGGTACAAGCAAGATGAATTATCTCACCAGGCTGCGGGCAGCTTGCTGGCTCTAAACTGGCCACCTTATGTGACTGAGTACCTCACCTCCGCTTCTCCAGAGTTGCACGTTACCTGTGCACTTGACTTCCTGTCTGCAATCCTGCATACATAGAAATTGTGTTTAGCCTGTCAAATTCCTGGAGATTAATCAGGCATATAAATGTTGGCTGGATTAGTAAATAGTTTTCCAGTTCTTTCAAATTAATTTATGGTAACACATTGCTTATCTTTGTTTTTGTTTCACTTTTTAAAAACAGAACATTTAGTTCAAGGGTCACATGCAGTCTTTATCTTTAAATACTGTGTAAGCAGAAGTGCTGCAAGATCCTAGGTCAGCAAGCATCTGTGGAAACCATGTAGCATGCAGACAACATGTACAGCAGACAGAGTCGATAGGACCCAATAATATACATCAGGTTTTCTTAGAGGGGACCGATGGTTCCTAATTAATTTTTCACCTTCTCAAATCAAACCTGTCTGAAATAGCAAAAAGAAAAAAGCCCTAAGCAGAACAGCAATGCATATCCATGACTGGGAGAACATGAGTAATAATGCCATGGAAAATATTCCCGTCAGCATTTAAACTAACTTAATTGCTTTGAAAGAAATCTGTGGCAAAAGCAAAGTCTGCAGGGTTTTTCAGCCTTTGCCTGCCCAGAACTGCTCGTGCATACAGCACTTCGGAGGTCTCGTTATGTTTGATTTGCACTGCATCGTAGCATTGCCAGATGGAGAAACGTTCAGCACTTTGAGAACTAAATGGAGGCAGCGTGGCTCGGTTTCAAATAAGCGCTCTGGTTGTTGTTCAGTTTGAGACCGGATCTCATTTACACCGCTGTGTGTTCGGATCAGTGCTGCCGGCACGTGTGGTTTCACCCTGTCCCAGCCTTCTCGGGCAGGTGTGCTGCGAGGGGCTACTGGGGGTGTCCTCTCCCTGTCAGCACTTCCCCGGGCAACACGTGCTTCTTGTTACGAGATGAGAGGGAGTTTGGTTTTGCTGGAAAAGGTCCTTATCATTGTGGAAGAAAGAGCAAATGCGAGCCGTCAAAACCTAAATGCTTATAATCAGAAATCACAGGAGTAACTCGACAGCAATTATTTTAAGCTAAGTACATCATTTTTACGCAATCCCATGCATTTTAAGAGCCTCAAGTGATGATTTTTGGACACATTTACAGATGCAAATACTAGTAAACAAAATAGTAGTGTTTTGGGAGTAATTCTCAGAATATATTGAGGAACAGCTGGTCTTGGGTTTTGGTTGTTGCCTTCATTATGTTGTCAAACTAGATAAAGTGTTTAATGCACTGATTCTCCAACTCCATCCGTTTCTGTGTCTGTCTCTCCTCTTTGCCTCCACGTGTGGATCCAGAAGCTGACTCCATGTTAGAATAAGGGTGGATGGCCCCATCTTTATTAAGGTAAGCGGGAGGAGACTGTCACCTTTATATAGGTGCTAACGGGACGTCTCCTGTGAGAACATTATGTAGCTTACACATACTGATTGCTTACAGTTTGATTTCATGTGTACAAATACTTCGCTCTTACAAATATTTCAAATCACATCTACAAAAGCTTCCTCTAAGTGCTTAAACATTACTAGTATTTTATCTGTCAAAAATCACATTCTGATTAAAATTCAGTGTTAAAAACATACTTTTGCTCTTTGTCAGTCAATGCAAAATAATATAATTGGCATGCGTGGGTGCTTTTTTGAATAAGCTAACACACGCTGCTTCCATGTTGCTAATTGTATGAACAACTTCTGTTTACCGTATGCCTACCTAAGCTTTTTAATGATAAGGTGTTAATTAAGCAGAGCTGGATTGATATGTAGATTTGATAAAGACATTTTTTGTCACGAGGAGGTCTCTCCCATTTCTACAGTCTGCTAGTACGTTGCATACAAAAACGAGGCAGCGACTGTGCTATTTGGCTTCATTACCAATATAAGGCAAAAGCAATTACTGTGTGTAGAAATCAAATGGAAATCTATATCACCAATAGAGGAAGAGTTTGCAATTGAAAAAGTGCATGAAAATTAAAATAAAGCAGGGGTACCATCTTCCCATGCCACTGAGCAAGGAAGAGCTTTGCGTGCCCAAGGGCCTCTCTTGAAATGAAGGAGGGGGCTCCCTAAGGCAGACCAGTACATCTGTGCACAGGACCATCTCCTTTACTCCTGTACGTTTTTGAGGCAGGCAGAGTTTTCTTTCAGAGATCTAGATCAGGTTGTCTTACTCTACTTGAGTACTAGTTTAGGCTTACCAAATGGTGCAAGTGTGTGTTACGTACAAGTCAGTGGATTAAGCACGTGTCTGAAGTGAAGCACGTGCTTTGCTTAGAAGGGATGCGCTGCTGCCCTGGCATCTCAATGACAACTCAGTATAAAGGTCCTTTCTCTAGCATTTTGCCAGTGTTTTATCTTCATATTTGTGTGATCCCTTCTTTGTTTGTACAGGCTGATTTATATGCATCATGCAAATTAATTTATGTAGTGAGAGACGGGGGAAAGATTACACTATCTGCGTAGCATATTAAAAGAACAGAGTAAGATGTTTTTCTCCTCCAGACTAGAGCTTTGGGAGACTTGTTTGTTATCAGCAATAGGAAAATGAAGGTTGAGTGACCTCAGAGGTAAGAAGCAGTGCTATACATCTCCTGTATTTTTGTAAGACCTCTAACAGAAGGATCTAATACAGCATATACATCAACCTTTTGGACACAGAAAGGATTCCAAATGGTTTCTGAATATACAGTGTAAGCATTTGTCCATTTGTTATTTTCAAGGGCACCTACCTTGGGTTGTAGCAGCAAATGCACCAACACTAAGCCAAGCATCTTCTCCAAATGGTGGGTAAGGGAATTGAGGAGAATGTGCCCACAGATTTAGAATATTATTGATTAGAAGTCACTGGGATCCTCTGTATCTGGAAAGAGAAGAGGTGGGGTTGTTACCTTGCCGTATTTTGAAGAAATAAGACATTTGCATCCAGTAAAGTTCTCCATGGATATTTCCTTGTTTTCCTCTGCCTCTCCCAGGGAGGACTCTGGTGTCTCAAATGTAACCATTTCTTGAAAACTGGTAATTCACTCTCCTAGGCGTGAATGTGCTGCAGATGTTGGAACTGTATTTCACTGCCACTGTTAGGAATGCTGCTGTTTAAGGAGATATAAGGACTGATTTTATCATTCTCCTTGTAAATCAGCTTTGGGGTTGATACGGTGATCTCACTCAGACAGGGATCCCATGAGCTCCAGCTTGGGTTGCATGGCAAGGTTTGGGCAGTGGGGTGGCTACAGGGATGGCTTCTATGAGAAGCTGCTAAAAGCTTCCTGTGTCCCACAGAGGGAATGCCAGCTGGCTCCAAGAGGAACCTGCCGCTGTCCAAGGCTGAGCCCATAAGTGACGGCTGTAGCGCCTCTGGGATAGTGTTTAGGGAGGGAGGAGAAAAAAGCCCCAAACTGCACAGCAGCAGCCGGACATAAGGGGTGAGAATATGTGAGAGGAAC
>NW_010266879.1:2777-9785 GCF_000690775.1 Eurypyga helias | reverse complement strand
AAAATTGTATTTTAATTGTTTCAGTGTTGTGAGGTTCATTCATGAGTAATAGCACTGGTAGATGCTTGGAGTTAACATTAGTAAAGAGCACGCTCAACTGCTTTTTTATTCCACTCAAATGTAAATTGGGGATAAATTAGATGATCCCTAGCAGAAACTAGTTGCTATGCTTACTTATTTACTTTGTATTATCTCTTAGTCCATGAAGACGTTCAATATCATACTTCAGAGATTTCTTTATGAAGTCTGTACTCCTTTTACATACAGAGCAATTGATACCAGACTTAACAAGGCTTCAGAAACTGATTTCTGCACTTCACCTACCAATTAACATTGTTGTATTATTTTTCACTTGGCTGAATGAAAACACAAAGAGAAACTCATGTTTCAGTAAAAATATAGCAATTCTCCACACAGGATTTTTGAGTCAGCCCTCTAGTAGCAGATCATGTCCATGCAGAGAAGCCTGTGGGAGATGCCTTCTGTGCGCAACCGGGATGACTGAAGAGTACGATTCTGTTTTGCCACTATCCAAAGAAAAACATCCTCAGATTAGTCTCTAATCCTTCAGTTCATCACTGTAGCCGTTAACACTGCCTATACTTGTCCATGGCACGTGTAGTATCTGCTGTCACTGTATTTGTGCTTCTGCAGTGGGATTTGGAAGGGTCAGGGGGAGAAATGAAACCCTTTCAGCAGCAGTCCAGAAGCGATCATCTGCTGTCTGCAGTCAGAAGCAGAAAACACTCGTGCATATGATGACGGCTATAAAAGAGAGAAAGATTTTCTCACAGAAACACACTATCCAGTCCCAACGACTGTAGCATGTGTCCATACAGAAGATGCTTATTTACATTTAGCCATGGAAAGAAGCCCAAAGGAGTATGAGAAAATGTTTTTCCATGGATGTGGAAGAGTTGAGCTCCTTACACCATTAAAAGCACTTATCGGTCCGAGATGTCAGTATTGTATTTTAAGACTCTCCAGCTTTTGCAGTCATCAGCTGCACATGGCAAGGCACCAAGATGAGGATAACCTTATGCTTTTTGAATGGGAAACACTGGGTATGTTAACTGAATTATATTGCCTGATCATCTTGCAAGGAATTAAGGAAAAGGCAGAAACAACACACTCACTGATGGGTAAAGCGCTTAGCCACCTACCTAAGTAGAAATTGAAGGGGCCATAGTATTTATTTAGCTTTAATTTCATCTGGGCAATACTCAATACATTTATCTAAGTAAACAAAGAAATGCTCCTTGGCATCATTGCAAAGGACTGTCACTACACAAGTGCTCTGAAATCTTCCCCAATATTAGTTTAAGATACTTCATAAAATAAATAGAGAAGGGAGAGAAATAAAAAATACTATGCAATGTCTTAGACAAAATTCAAAAGCAGAATTTCATTACTAGGCATAATTTTGGTCAGTATGATTTACGAGAGTGAAAATGCTAGCTGCACAGGCACGTTTGGAACAAGCACACAGAATAACTTTCTTTAACTCATGGCTTTCCCCACTCCATTCCTATTCTATTCTAGTAATCACAGTAGCTCCTCTGCAAGACAATAGCACAGTTAAGTTTTACCTCTAGATGCCAAGTGCATCTGTGAGAAAATATTGAACCCCACTGTGCGGGTTTCCTTCAGGAAATATTTCAGTGAAAGTTCAGCAAAATGGTGATTTGCTGAAACAATCTGCGGCTACAACATGACACACATCAGTTTGTTCAAAATCTGCCGTTCCCTCTCCGTGTAGCAAAGCAGTTTTTTAGATTTCTTAGTAAAACCAAATGCATTTCACAATCATGTTAATCACTGTAGTATTTTTGGACTGAATAAATATTAATTTCTTCCCCCTAATTTAAGGTTTAAATGAATATGAAGTATGAATGTTGCAAAGCTAAGCTGACCTTTCTACAGGCTATAAGCCCACTGATGTCACTGAAAGCCAAATCGCACCAAGACATTTTAATACATTTAACAGACTACCAGAATAAGAATGTATTAGGCGTCTGAATAACACTGAAGAATGCAACAAAATGTAGCTGAAGAACAGCACAATAACAGGATCGTGTACTAAAAGCAAGAGAAATCTTGAGGTACAAAAACCGGGCAGCATGCTTGGCGCTGTGTGAAGAGGAGAAACAGTTGAGCTTTCACAAGCTGGTATCCATCTGATAGCGTCTAGAGCATGCCTACAGAGGTAGGATTTCCAGGGTAAATAGAATTATAGCTAAGAAGATCTGCAGAGCTTACTGTTCTGTGCTTTTACGTGAATATTTGTAAACCTTAATGGAAAACAGCCCATTAAACTTTATTGTCTCATAAACCTGCAAGCCTACTTCCCTTTTGCCAGTGCCTTATACTGCTTTCACAGCTATTGCAAGTACACCAGCTATAGTGGTCCATCAGAAGGAAATTCAAACTGTGTACTGCCTTATGTAACTAAGTAATTACACAATTATTGATTAATCAGCTAATTATACTATGAAAAATGCTTCCTTTGTTGATAAGGGATTTAGCCTGCCTGTGTCTGGATTCCCTGCTCTGAGGAAATATGCAGGTTATATCAACATGCATATCTCCTCAGAGCAATTATTTCCTTCCAGTCCTGATGCCAACCTGTGAATAAATGTTTAATGCTAGGAGCATTTACCCATATAAAGCTGGCATTGTTTCCATTAATACGTAAGAACAACAATTCTTGTTTATTCACCTTCTTTGGGATTTGTTTTTTTCAGTGGAGTTTTGTCTTGAAAAGACCACTCAACTGATTGACATTCAGTTTGGGTCTTCATCTTAATTTTATACTACACTTTAGTGTCAACCTGAGCAGTGTTATCTAAAAGCAAAATCTGGCCCATCATTATTTATCTCCTAAAATGTCCAAAAAGGGTTGTTTACTTAGATATTTTGGCTTATCTGCATTTATTCAAGACACTTTAAATACTTTTCCAAGAAAGGGCCTCATGGAGTTGCTGCCCTGGTGTTACCCTGGGGTGGACTTAGCCTGTTATGTTTAGAACAATGATCTCAGTCTCCCCATGGGAAGGGAAGCCACTGCTGTCTTTCCTACCCCATGCCCCCACATGCCACCCATACATCCACAACGTGAGCTCTGGTTCAGTTATTCCAGCCAACACAAACCTCAGGTGAAGATAAAATGTTTCACCTGATCTGTTCACAGCTCTGTATGTGGCCCAAAACCTGTGGCTATCAGACACTTGGCTGCAACACAAAGGCCATTAACCACATAAATAGATGGAAGTGTAGCAAACCACTTAATGAGTCTGAAATAAGGGTCAGATTTGTAGTGTGGCTTGAAATAAGTGTTTCATTTATTTCAGAAAAGCAACTTAGGATCTGTAATTATTTCTTTTCAAAAAATCTCATTTTTTATTTCATAAAATGTTGGGGTTTGAAAATTGTTTACTTGGTAGTGATTAGCAGAACTGTAATTTTCATCTACTGTTTATTATTCATGAGGATTAGCTATCAAACAACTATGTAAAAAAGCACAACACACTGCTTATAGATCTGAGAAAGTAACCATTGCAGCTCACAGATGTTGCCAGTGTCACAATTCCTTACAACGGAGACGATAACCCAGGCTCAGACCCCAGTGTGACACATGCCTGACTGCTGCTGCTGCTGAGAAACTGGTGAGCTCAAAAACTCAAGTGCTATGAATTTCTGCAGCTCTGCATACAGACTCTTTCAAAAGTCACAAAGTTCTAGGTGATGGCTGTACAGAAAGCGCTACAGCAACAAGGAAAGATTTTGAAAATCTTAGTATGTATTACTGAGACACTTTTTCTTCTTAAGTATACCTGAGGGATTTATAAAGTAATGCCCAGATACATGACAGGTATGGATTTTACAAGCCAGTTCTGAAAGGTCATTGTATCGCCACCAGAAAATATAAAGGAAGTATACAAATATCGGTATTTGCAGCAAAGAAAGAAGGTGTAGAAAAATAATCATTGCCAGTATTCCTCAGTTTTTCATTAGTAGCGTATTAATTGTACATATTACTAAATTATACTGAGGAATTAATTGGCCAAACTTTAGCAGTCTTGTCTGAATTAAATCTGGTACTGTATAGATCTCAGAACTCAGAAAATTTCCAGTAATTGAAATATATATTTTCAAAAGTTACACAGAATGCTGAGTTTACATGCCACTCTTAAAAACACACTCACCTGAAACAGCCAATACTGTTCATATGCTGCCTTTCTCTACGGCTGCACAAACATTACCACTGGCAAACAGCCAGACATTTTTGCATCAATAAGCAAAAAGCATGGTCTATCGAAGAGAATTACATTTGAAACACACCAGCAGAGCAATGCTTATTTGGATGAAACGAGACAATGTCTCCTGAAGCTGGAACTACTTTTGTCGTCTTATGATTTCAGAGAGTTTTGTGGGCTTTGGATGATCAGCACAAATCACTATCAGAGTGTGACTTGGCAAAAATTAGAGCTCATGTTCATACTTTGAGTATAGGTAGGTTTTGCCTTTGCATCACAGGTGACAAAAATAAAGAATATAAATATGTATACAAACTGACAAATTCCACATAATATCAAGAAAGTATTTCAGTGCTACTTCTAGACAAGAAACTAAAGGTTTTCATTTCAGTTAAAATACAGCACATTCTGAGCCAATAACAAATTCTTTCCAAACAACCCATCATTACAATATCAAATTTACTGCCACAGCAAGCTACTGAGACCAAACAATTCACAAAAACGTGATAATTTCATCTGTTTCCAGCTCTTTCCTGCAGGCTTCTCTTTCAAATGATTGATCTCACGTTATATCCAATGCAGCAGATCCCAAAGTGTTGATGGCTGTTTTCCAGCCCAGATTCCCACTTGTTAAAATTTTTGGATCCGTTGTTACATCTTGTTATTGGCTCCTGTATTCATGAGCAAGGCCAAATCCCATACCCTTTAAAATATGTTCTTCCCTCAGTAGGACCCAGGGTAGTTGCAGTAGATTTTTTAGAGAATAGTCAATATTCTCTCTCCTTTTTACTCGCTCTTCACAGGGCTGGATTTGTTACATCACAAGATTTGATGGAAGAATTGTATTTCAGAGCATAAGAAAGGACACAGAATAAAATGTGTGGGTTTTTGTGTCGGGGTTTTTTTTTTTTCCCCCCAGACATCTATCATGATCCATCAACCTGTTCATAATCATTGTCCAAAAAGCCTCATCTCTCTGTAAGCAGCCTTGATTTTGGATTTTATTGATAGTATGGGTATATATAGCAACACAGATCACCTTGGATGTGTGGTGTTAGGACTGATCTGCGTGTGTTACAAGCTTGGAACATAACAGGTCTCCTCCACCTGCAGTAGGTTTGCTGGACAAGCCAGACTACCGTCATCTGACAAGTAGAAAGGTATGAAATCTATCATTAATTGTCACTGCACATGTGAACTGCAAGACCCATCTATCTCAAAAGATCACGTGTTGCTTGAGTTTGCATCTTGGATTTCTTAAGTCCTTACCAGATTTCTAAAAAGAAAGCTGATACAAGCCAGGGACAGAAAGCTAACAGGCCCCGTGTCCGTAAAAACAAGCACATTCAGATCACATGAGTCCTGCCGTCTGGAGCAATACAGTAGCTGTCGCGTTTGCTTAAGGGTAAAACAGGTGATGGAGATGCTGAAGAACATGATGAAGATGCTACTTCACACTGTTGTAGCAGACATAAAGACTTCCGCAGAAATTCCGTCTTCAAGGCCAGGCTGGGTCTAGTAGAAAGTGTCCCTGCCCATGGCAGGGGGTGGGACTGGGTGGATTTTAAGGTCCTTTTCCCCCAAACCGTGTTGTGATTCTATGATTACAAATTCACAGTGTTGCTTTTTCATTTGGCGTTCCGATTGAGCTGAGAGGTATGAAAAAACCACCAGCATTTACCCAAAGAAATCCAGAACGGATACAGAGCTGTAGGTGCTGAAGAACACAATTTATCCCAGCTGAGACTGACATTGACTTATGTTCAATATTTTTCTCCTGATTGGACTTTTCCTGATGGCACAATGTGTCAGAGCTTTGTGTATTTACTAGGCTGCTCATGTCAGGTCAGACAGCTTCCAAGGATCCTTGAATACAAATGCTTACCTAGAAAACCAGGGACTTGGCCCAAAGTTAGATGAGTCTGTAGGGATCTTTCACTGACTTCAATCATCTATAAATCAAACGAAACACTTTTTTTTTGGACTGTGGTACAGAATAGAAACAAGGAAACAAGAAGAGGTATCTGAGCACCTGTGTATGCACATATAAACCATAGCAGGTGAAAGTCTTGAGTTACAGCTTTATTTCGATTTAAAATATCTAAGGATTTTGTTTGTTTGTTTTCATGGTGCTGCCATAAAATCAAACGTCAGATTTCATTCCCTGTCCACAAGCATTTGATAGCCAATTTCTGGGTGTGTACTTGTGGAATTTTCAGATAGACTTCAGCCTTTCTGATGAAAATCAACAGCTATTTTAACATAAATTATGCTTAACCCGCGCAAGTGTGTTGTGAGACACATCTGTCATCCACTAAAATGGGTCTTTCACCCTCAGTAACTTAAAATGATCTTAGCATCCTGTTTGAAGAACCGCAGCTCTAGGCTTTGATGACTTGAGCTTCATGAAACCTTGATTTTTATTCAAGTATTTAAAGAAATATTCATTTGTGTGAATGCCCTATTTTATCCAGAGATGGAGGGTCCAGTCCAGCTCCTTTTGAGGTCAATACAAAACCTGTTCAGCAAATTCGTTTAGATCTGAATCACGCCTTGAGCATTCTTTAAACCAGAGCATCACACAAGGCCTCTGACGGTGTGTGATGGGCACAGCAGCTGTGGTTCTCTCTGTAGAGTTAATCATGGAAATCATAGAATCATAGAATCACAGAATGGTTTGGGTTGGAAGGGACCTTAAAGATCATCTAGTTCCACCCCCCCTGCCATGGGCAGGGACACCTTCCACTAGACC
>NW_010266879.1:0-2606 GCF_000690775.1 Eurypyga helias | reverse complement strand
CCGTCGCCTGTCACAATCAGAAGAAAAACACTCCCCGGGGGGTCTGCTTCCACATCAATCATGCCTTTTTTTATGTTTTGAGAGTGATCTGTAAGAATTTGCTTCAGAAACAAAGACTATTTGATTTTCCCTAAATGAAGAAACTTGGATTTTCTTAGCAGCATGAGGTATCTTCCTGAAAATCTTCAGTGATTCTTTCAAGCTGTCACATTTGTGAAGAAGATCCCACCAATCCTACTGTCATTTAAAAATGAGAAAAATGTAAGGATGATTGTTTAGGAGTTCTGGAAATTAAGTTACATTCCTGTCATCTTGGGGACATCTTGGCAGTGAAAAGGACTCTCCATGACAAAAAATAAACATTTACCAGTATGAAAGATAGGTAATACAATGCAAAAAACAAACCAAGTAAGTGAAATGCTTTTTAGTGGGGAAAAAACAAACAAATAAACAAAAAATAAACATTAAAAAACACAAACAAACAAAAAAACCAAACCACAACCCCTCACAAACAAAGCTGTAAGCAAAAGAAATGTTACTACTTTACATTTAATAAGAGCAAGGGTTTCACAAATATTGCAAAGTAATATTTTATTTCAGGGCTGTCATGTAGTGGTGACTCTAGACCTCCTAAATTTTGCACCTGAAAAATGGAAAAGAAGTTTAAAGTAGAAGAACTTGTATTTAAAGATTCATTTTTACTTGCCAGAACTTGAAGTGAGAAAACACACCCCGATCTGGGTTCAGCTCAGCTGGTTAAAAATCCTTTAAATGTTTTCAATTTTATGCCATCCCAGTGAAGTTGCCAGAGAAAGAGAATTTGATCCACTTCTCAGAAAAGCTGTGGCAGTGTTTGAAAGGGGTATTTGTTGAAGCCTGGGCGGAGGTAGGTGCTGCAGCTCCGAGAAGGGTCTCTGGATATGGGGCTGTTGTTATATTCAGCACAAAGCAACAGGGCGCCAAAAGGAGAGGTGTGAAGGTCTGAATGTACTGAAGGCCGCTTTTGGGAAGTGAAACCTGGGGGTGAGGCTCCAGGGATCTCAGACACGGGAACCTGTTTCTTCCTTATCCTTAGGGAGCGTATTCACCATCAGGCTCTTGGATCAATAAGGAAATTCATTCTGTCACTACAATTTATTCTGTCAACTTTCATGCTTCATTTTCCTAATTTTTAAAATAAGACTGCTTGTAATATATTCTAATGATTTCCAAGATCATTATTTTTATTTTTCTTGCCAAAAATATTCAGAAGCAGATTTGCACATCCTCTCAGATGTTCCAGAACTGTTGAGTCCTTTGATAAATAAAAAATAATTTCATAGGAACAGGAAAAGCTAGATAAGACAAATTCTTGTGTATTGTCTCAGAACCGCTGCCTGCAAATATTTGAGCACATATTTAACATGAGTAGTGTGACTAATTCTGTTTATGTCGACAGAATTATATGCTGTAGAAAAGTTGAGCACAGAGTGAATAAATATGGGACTAAACCCAGAAATTTCCAGACAAATATCCTTTTGCAGTGGAAAAGAAAAGAAGCAAGGAGAATTCAATTAATTCCTTAATCTTGTAAGACTTCTTGCAGGCTTTTCCTCACAAGTGTTCCTACTCACTCCAGGGACACCTCTGAGCAGAGATCTTCATTCACTGGGATGACTGGTTTGAACTGGGGACAGGGGTTGGATGTGCAAGTCTGAGGGTGACCTGTGACACTTCCCCATAAAAGCTAGATCCACACAGGCACCTAACTAGACTATTTGCTTCATGAATATATAATTTTGAATCTATCTTGAATGCCAAAGCTCCTCTAGCCCCAGAGAGTTTCGTTAATTCAGTATTTAAGGCATCTAGAATGAAATTGCATGCACACTGATTATATAGGTGCTTTCTCACTAGAAGGAGGTGGTACAGTACAGAACAGTCCAAAGGGAAAATTTTAGAGCTGTCTGTAATGTCAGTGTAGAAGGAGAGAAGATAAAGTATCTACAAAAAAGAAAAGATCTCATGTTGAAGTGATCTCACACCTGACACATATATGACTAGGTCACACATCTATTAAGTCATTTGTCTAGGGATATTGAGGTATCAGACATAGAAATCCACTTTTCCAGATGCACAAAACTGGGAGCAAGAACTGGTTGTAGGGAATTGATATGCCAGCTGAAGAGAAGAGATACAGGTGTGTTATTATTTTAATTTGGTATTACCTACCCACACACCATAGTCGGACAAAAGTGTTTGGGGTTATTGGAAAGAACAAGCCATCAGCAGTGACTGTGTGTATCCATGCTGGTGCCTTAATAGACACCTGTAAGATCAAGTTCATGACGAGAAGGACAGGTCTTGCTTCTTATTGGAACACAATGCAGATTAGCAGATTTAAAACAGGACGTAACTGGAAAAATGCGTGTGTTGAAGTCTGGCTCTGCAGCTGACACTCAGGCACAGGGACTATTCCTGCTTACTGTCTTGAACTAGTCAGCACTAGTTTTCTCCAATTTAAACTGAAAAATCACTCAAATGTCCAGAGTTTGTTATCTCTGATATTTTTCTGTTTTCAAGTAAGTACAAGTACAAGTATTACCCAAGCACAAGTACAGGCTGGG
>NW_010266878.1:379-647 GCF_000690775.1 Eurypyga helias | reverse complement strand
CCATGAGATGCTGCTTTTGTTTTGGGGGGTTTTTTAAAGCCTTTTTTTCCATGTTTTTGCACTTTCTCTGTCAGAAGTCTGATTCACTTTGCTCTGAGCTTCTCTGAGGAGCCTTCTGCTGACACAGGGTGCTCTTGCTCAGTTCAGCATTATTAGGGATAGTCAAAATGGGACTCGCAGAAAGAGCTCCAGACGTAACTGGAGAAGGGCTGATGGCGCTCTGTGTCCCAGAAAGCGCAGCTGTCCCTGCCCCGAGTCCCTCCCCCTG
>NW_010266878.1:0-309 GCF_000690775.1 Eurypyga helias | reverse complement strand
CCCCCTGCTCGCAGGGCAGCTCTCCGCGAGACTTCACTGCTTCTCGTGTAAGCGAGCTTCAACCCCCGGCAAGATGCTGCCCCTCGCCCAGCGACTAACTTCCTCCCCTTTCTTGGAGGGACCTTGTGAAACTGTGTCTGAGCGCAGCAAGTGACTCCCAGCTGTCGTGTCCCCCCGGACCCCGGCAGAAGCACAGGGGGGGCCGGGGGTTGCGCTCCCCGCTCTGAGCAGGATGTCTGGGATCCTGGAGCCATCCCTGCTCCTCCTGCCTGCAGGGAGGGTCCTGGCCAGGGTGGCTGGAGCTCAGCA
>NW_010266877.1:1513-12126 GCF_000690775.1 Eurypyga helias | reverse complement strand
GCCATCTTGCCTCCTGGTGCCCCTTTAATCTGATCTCCTCCCTGTAATGCTCCGGGCCCAGCTGTCACCTCTCCCCACTCCTATTTTTACAACCCCAATCGCTTTACGTGCCCAGCGAGAGGCAAGTACGGGGGTCCCAACGGCCGCCTGGGACCAGGGCTGAGGGGTCAATGACAGCCCCACGGGCCGCAGATGAGTGGTGTCCGCCCGGCTGGGACATCCCGGGGTGCTGGGGGCGAGCAGCGTCCCCCCTCGGCACCGCGTCCCTCAACAAAACGCGCTGTAGAACCCACCTGCACGCAGCGCTGGGGCAAGGCACCTGCTTGGCCAGGCCTCCCCCCGCCGCCAAGGGCAGAAGGAGTGAGGACAACGAGCTGTTCGTCTGCAGAGCACACCCAGCCCGGAGCCGGCCGGACAGACACCCTCCCGCAGACCTGCAGTGACTCCAACCCGGAAACGCAGGGTTGCGGGACCCTCTGTGCCACCTTACGGGGGGCGTTTCGATATAAGACCCTTCACACAGCACCAAAGCAGTTTGTGTATTCCCAGTGCGCAGGGCTCCTGCTGGGAAGTGCCTCCAGGCCCTCCCTCCCCCTAACAGACGCCTCTTATTTTTCCAGCCGGCGTACACGCACACCCCTAGTCTTGTGCCAGGCTCATCGCCTCCCGCGGGGTGTTCCCCGGGACGCATCCATACACCACTCTCCTGGTGCTGCCCTGAGCTTTTGTTTTCCCAGGCTACGCACCCCGGGTTTCTCCAGTCCCTTTTTGTGTGAGATGAGGCTGCAGCCTCTTTCATCAGCCTCTGCAGCCTCTTTCCAGCTCTGCCAGCAAAAACAAACAAACGGGGGGGAGGAGGAAGCACCCTGCGCTACCCCAGATTTTATTGAGCCCTCTTCCCCCGTGGAAAGTGGCTGAAAACTCAGGTTTTCTTGCACTGCTGGGGGCACCCCGGCACCCTCAGCCAGAGGGAGAGTGCACGCGCGACAACTCGGGGTGAAAAACCCCTTTGCCAACACCAAGCCCCTCACGCCGCGCCGCGGCTCTCCTGCCGCAGGGAGATTTACGCGCCTTGTTTGCAGAAAAGTTAATTTTAAGCACGGCGAAGCGGCTCGCCCAAGGTCATGGCATGAATAAAAAGGATTCCTGCGCCAGGAGCTGAACAAAGGCGCCCGGGCTCCGGCCACGGCTGAGCTCGCTGTGGCACAGCTACAGTACTGCAAGCCAGGCCCGCGCGCTTGTCTAGACACAAACACAGGAGCCCTTCTCGTGACACGGCCAGCAGCGATGTCACGGCATTCATCCAGCCCCCAGACCACGGCTACGCTGCGTGTTGCAGTTTCTAAGACATAACCAAGTGGGTATAATTCAATATATTTTATGCCAGCGGTGCCAGGGCGCCCGCCGTTCCCTGTGCGTGGCCTGGTGGTCCTGGGCCCAGGAGGGTTTTACTCAGGGAGTCGAACTGCCTGTTTGCATTCCTACCACCCTGCTCATCTGCGCGTGCCCTAGAGTCACCCCTCTTATCTAATTGTGTGCTGAGTCACGGGCGCTGAAATTCAGAGCAGGTAAAAAAAAGCTGAGGATGTTGGTAAACTGCAGAAAGATTCGCTTTACGGCTATTTTGGACTATTGTTTTGTTCTGAGAAAATTGTTTTGGAGAGTTTGTTGTGGTGGGAAATCTCACTTCCTCTGGGTTCTGTCTGCTCTCCCTTCCTCTTTGTTCTCCTTATCAAAAGGGAGATTTAGAGAAGGAGAAAAGAAAAACAAGTGTCAACCCTGGTTTTAGAATAAAATTTTCCTTTCAGATGCCATCGTGTTCCCCTGACTTCAGGGAACATGACATTTCTTGACAAAGAACATAGTAATTATTAAAGAAACCCCCACGTTTATCAATAAAACGCAGCGCCGGAGCCGTGCTCTGCCCACAGCACGGACGAGCCGTGACCACGCGCCCTGGGACTCGGCTGTGAGTGCTCACGTGTGGGCGGGATACACCCACGAAGGGATCCGCTGTAGCTGCAGGACTTGTGCCATCCATGGCACAAGAAAGGCTGCAAGAATTGGGCTTGTTCAGCCTGGAGAAGAGGAGGCTCCGAGGAGACCTCACTGCAGCTTTCCAGTATCTGAAGGGGGCCTACAAGAGTACTGGGAGAGGACTTTTTACAAGAGCCTGTAGTGACAGGACAAGGGGTAACGGGTACAAATTGAAATCAGGGAGGTTTAGATTAGATATCAGGAAGAAATTCTTCCTGCAGAGGGTGGGGAGGCACTGGGACAGGTTGCCCAGAGAAGCTGTGGATGCCCCATCCCTGGAAGTGTCCAAGGCCAGGCTGGATGAGGCTTGGAGCACCCTGGTCTAGTGGAAGGTGTCCCTGCCCATGGCAGGGGGGTTGGAACTGGGTGGTCTTTAAGGTCCCTTCCAACCCAAACCATTCCGTGATTCTATGATTCTATGTGTGTGTTGTTAACATATATCCAAAAGACTTCATGTTTAACTCACAGGCGTTGTTTTGTGACTCAAATCTGTTCTTCTCAGCCTTCCAGATGTTGTCCTGCAGCTGTGTCTGGTGACACAGATGAGGCACAGCGCCGCCTGATTGTGCCTCAGTTTCCCCCGTGCTGATCTCAGCTGGCAGGGCTGAGCTGCACGAGGGACCCAGGAGCACCCGGGGAGAGACACACAGCAACGACCGAGAATGCCTGAGCTGTGACTGGTGCAGGGTTTAATGATGTGAACACTTCTGGGTGAGGCAGCAGCACGTTACCCCGGGGCCATTTACAGTTCGCTGGGTCATTTCCACCTGCCCTGTCGCTTCGGGGTGCATGGGTGCTGGAAAGGCAAGCAAGCCTCGATGGGTGCTGCCCGGTACCCGGGGATGCTCCTGGCCTCTCCTGTCTCTAGCCCCTCTGATACAAGGAGATGAGGAGTCTTTATCTCAACCCAGATTTCTCGCTTTTGCTTTTCCAGCCTCTCCCCCATCCCGCTGGGTGGGGGCTTCGCTGCTGACCGGGTCAGCCCACGGCACCCCGGAGCGGCTGTGATGGAGGAAGAGACAAAGCAGCAGAGCGGCACGGCCAGGCCAAGGAAGCTGGTCATTAGGTTTCTTAAGCTTTGCTTGGACTACAATACACGAGGAGCGAGCCCACGCAGGGCTCGCTGCTGTTACACCACCGGTAACTATTTTATATAACTGTAAATGCATATAAAACCCATCATACCGATTTATATTCCACTTCTGTTTATTACCTTCCCTGCTTCACTCAGTACCTCACCGCCTCTCCGTTGATCAGTCACCCACGTCACCTGATCCTACCGGAACAGCGATTACGCATTTGTTTCGGGCTGACACCTTTCCCCAGTTCACCCGCAGGTACTGTGGTTCAGCCGCACCTTCCTGCGCGCCCGCCCTCGCCTCGGCTGGAGGCCACAGCCGAGGTCCCCGTCTCCGTGCTGGGGGTTCCCCGGCCCGGCTGTGGGCCAGCGAGGTAGCTCAGACCCCTTCCCCAAGGGCACGTGGTGGCATTGAAGCTAAGTGTCCCACTGGTGGTCTATGGAGCTCTGGGATCTTGATCTCCTGGGGCTCTGCAGCAGCTCCCGGCCGCTCCTGGAGCTGCATCTCCCTGATACAAGCCCTGGCTGCACCAAGCCTCCCAGGCACAAGGGCCACCAGCCCCAGCGCAGCCCCACTCCTAGGGTTGATGAGAAAAGAGCAGTGAGTGATCAGGGCTCTGCGCGGGGGACAGACAGCAGCTTTGGGCTCCATCCCATGGATGCTTCGTGGCCCTGTATCCTGAGACAGTGTCCCAGGCCTCATTCAGCGTGTGAAGGGTTGAAAAAAAATTCCTCAGGAGCTGTAATAGTATAAAAAAAAATAACATTTGCTTACCATCATACTGTGTGCCTGATTAAAGAATATATTGGTTGAGGCATCTCTACCAGAGGGATGAGACTACCCTCCGCCGAGGGACGAAAAAGCCCTGCTGCATCCCTTGGCCATTTGCTTCTGCTGCTCATCACTGGGCTTTTGCTGCTAATGTGTGCGTCTGCTTTTTAGTCTGACTTTGGCAGGCTGCAGCTGATGGTTCTTGTTCGTTCTCTGAGGTTAGAGTCCTTTAATGCCAAGTACTTATACACCGAAGTCAAGACACTGCTCAATTGCCTTGAAAAACTGAGCGATTTGAGCTCTTCAAGTCTCTCCCTGTAAAGCATTTTCTCCAGCCTTCAAGTTATTGTGCTGGCTGATGTCTACGCAAGCCCACGTACTGGCATTTGTGTGTTGATGGAAATCTGTGTGCAGGAGCGGCCTCCCACATACAGACACGTGCACACACAAGAATTGATGCATTAGAGCGTGTTTATCCCCAAATGCGCACAGAGGTACACGCGAGCCCTTTAGCTCACATCACCAGAGACCCGATGAGCACCCATGGGTAACACATAGGTGCTCCTGGCCAGTTCTCTCCCCACAGATATCCCCGTGGGGAAAGGGGCTGATCAGGGCCATCCCTCCTCAGCCAGCTCCTCCCTTTTAATCTTCCCCCAAGCCATGGAGAAAGATGAGGGCAGGGAGATGAGCACCCAGCTGAGCCCCTCTGGTCCCGTGACCCAGCTGGCACCCATCCCCTTCACGTGGGTGCTACGGCTTTCGTTAGTTAATGCCCAGCCAGCACCCAGCAAGCCTCACTAGAAAATCCTTAGAGAGAGGCAAGGCATTAAATACTGTCATTATAATTCTAAATGCGCTGCCTGGATTTCTGTTCTCCTCCTCTGGAAGGGCCAGTGTTGCTCAGAGTGGGACGGGGGAGGAGGATTGGGTGGTGGGACGTCTGTCCTCCCTTCCCCACGGGGTTCAGCATCCGTGCGCAGGCAGAGCGGGGACAGTGGTTCGTTTGCTCTCTCCTACAGGCTCTGGGAACAGGGCTCCTCTCAGCGAGCCCAGTGGGACCTTACCTGAGAAAAGGGCCAAATGACAAACATGGGCTGTACTCTCATACCCTCAGCACCCCACAGTATTTTGCATTTCTTCCTCACTGTAAAACTACTCATATTTGGGCCCAGGTTTCCACGACGCCGGGGAAAGGCAGCAGTCACTGCTTAACAGGTATGAGCAGGCTGATGTCAAGGCTCATGGAGACCCCAGAGGGGTTCCTTCAGGGAAAAGCTGTGCCATAGGAGCAGGACAGCCCAATACTGGGGTGTTGGCCACCCCAACATGTCCTGCGCAGCCAGAGGGTCAACAGCAGCGAGATCACTAACCCTGACCATCACCACCTGAGGTGCAAGGCATTCAGACCCTGTGTTTGCCCTGGCTCTAACAGCTCCACTGCCCAGTTCTGCTGCCTTCTCCCCTGTAACAGCTGCACCTAACAACATCACAGGATGCTGTCCAGGCCACCACGACCCCAGCCAACACCTCTTCCCACACAGCTGACCATCCATTTGGTACCATCCCCTCTCACAGAGATCACTGCCACATCAGGGATGTGACATCTCATCAGCCACTCCCATGCAAAATACACCATCTCACCTCCTGCAGCAGTGTCACCTAAATCCATTGAACTCTCCCCAAGAAGGAGCTGAGGAGCACTCCCACCACGTTGCTGGCTGTGGTGGAGATAACCTCCAGCGAAGAGGCAGTGATGAAAATCCAGGACAGAAGGCAGCAAGTGTGACATCCAAGACCACCCCAGCTGCCGGTGAGAGGAGTGGCCCTCTGGGTGGCCCAGCAGCCCCTGCCAGGGTTATTTTGCTCAACCAGCCCAGATGTCCCACTTCTAGCTGATAAAAAGCTGTGGGATGGACCCTGCCCTAGATGCCAGGAATAAAAATCATCAGGAGTCTCCCACCCCTCCACAAAGCCCAGGAGAAGGTGCTTGGGAAGAGGAGATCATGCACCAGTGGTCATGTCAGCAACCCAGCTTCAGAGCCCTGGGGTGGGGGCACCCCACAGCGCCTGTGCTCCTCTTCCACACCTGGCTGCCTTTGCCAGCTCATGGAGAATCCCACTCCCTCTCAACACACATCTCCCCCCACCACTGCTGAGATAAACCCTTCAATTTTCCTGCTCATCATCAGCCACTCCATGTGTCCAGAGCAAAAAACCTACCAATTCCCAGCATGGAGAAACATGTCCTGGCAGCTGCTCCCACGGGAACACAGAGAGCAACCCTCTTGGCACATGCTGGAGTGGGACCGCTGAGCCAAACCATGGCTTGGTGCAGGCCAGACACATCCAGAGGACCAAGGCTCAGGGTGTCACTGACCCCAGCCCGCTGCTGCAAGCAGCGCCAGTGGAGTGAGCAGCCCAACAGCCAGTGACACAGCTCAGGGTCCCCTTCTGAACAAAACCACAGCCCCGTAGCACAAGGTTAGCCTACGTGCAGGGCCCCTTCCCCATCAGCCAGGGCCTGGGTAAGGGGCAGGATGGCACACCAGCAGTGCTGACCCCAAGGACACCCCACGGGGTGGTCCAGAAAGCCACCCAGACCCAGGCGTGCAGGGGGAGGAGTTAATGTTTGAGCCCAAGCTGCTGCTCCAGCAGCTCTGCCTGAGGGCACCATCAGCCCTGCACATTCCTCCTGGTGAAGTAATGCTTTCGGAAAGAGTTTGCTGGCTGGCTGCATCCTGGCTGGGTGGAAAAGCAGGGGTTGCTGGCTGGCTGCATCCTGGCTGGATGCTGGGTGGAAAAGCAGGGAAACATGGGTGTTCCACACCACCAAACCTTGCTGTTCCTACCCCTGCTCATCCCAGCTCTCACCTCCTGCCCACAGTGGGGCTGTTCTGGGATTGTCCCTCATCAGTATTTCCCTTTCCCCAGTTGTTGTTGATCTGGTTTTCCATGAGCTAATATGCAAGACTCAAAGGTCGCTGGTCTGAGACCAGCCAGGCCTGTGACGCAGCAGGTGAGTCACATCTGACAAACCTGCCTTGGCCGGAGCATCGTTAAAGGGTGCCCTGCTGCCAGGACGTGAGCTGTCTGCGCAGCCATGCGTCGGCACGGTGCTGCTCACCCGAGCAGCTGACGGAGGCTCTGCCCACGCTGGAACCGTGTGCTGGATATCTCCTACCAGCCCATGACACTGCCAGCTGAGCTGGTGGCAAGTGCATGTAGGTGGGTCATTTTCACCAAGTGACCAGGCAACAATGATGCTTGTGCAGCCAGTTGCCTATGGCCTTTGTATTGGGCCAGTTGGCAAAAATCAAACCCACTGTCCCCAGGGGGACACAAGCAGAGGACAGAGCAGCTTGTGACAGGTTCTAGGAACCATTGCTTCTGCCAGCAACCCCTAGATTGCTGCATGAGAGTAACTGCCCAGCCCACCGCAAAGGTCCGTTGGGCATGCAGGGTGGTGGCAGAAAAAAAACACACGTGATTTTGGTGTGGTGCCACATTGGGTGTAAAACTGCCCTGGGGAAGCAGCCAGCACCTGCTGCTGTGGGGTAAGTGATGGCAAAAGCTGCCGATACCTGCTCGCTGCTGTCTGCCTCCGCACCTCTCACACTGGTGGGAGCTGCACGTGATGACCTTCTGCTCCCCTCCCCCTGCCTCTGTGGGGGAAACCTGCCAAGCTCCAGTCACCCAGTTTACCCACTGGGACAGTATGAGCTGAAGCCACTGTGACACCCCAGGGACTTGTCCTGGCACAGGGACCCAAGGGCTCTGGGACAAGCAGCACGAGTGGTGGTGACAAGAGCCTCCAGCACCCAGGGGAGATAAAGGGGTGCAGCCTGGCAGGAAATAGGCAGAGAAACACCCGACGGGTACATCCGGGAGGGCAGAGTGCAGGCATACATGGGGATCTAAGAGTTTCACCCGTTAAACTGAAAGCCAAGAACAGGTCAGTGTGTTACAACAGCACAACTACTCAGCACAGAAAGGCAGCTCAGCGCAAACAGAATGAGCTATGTACACGACCTGATAGCCTATCCCTTCCCCAAACGCTGGGGAGATGGGAGAAGGACATGGTAGGCACTGAGGAGCTGGTGTAACAAGCCATAGGACCCTTGTCTAAGGACACGGAGAGACTTGATATGCCCGATGTAATACAGCCAGGATGACTGTTAACAGCATGCTTCAGTTCCTTGTGAACATGTGGGTGAGGTGGAAACATCCCAGGCACAGCGTGGGTCCATGTCCTGGATTAAGTCCCACAGAGAAGATAGATTCACCCAAGCTAAATCTCCCCAGACTTATCTTATTTCACCACTCTGAGGCTGGAGTTTGCCTTACAGGTCAACTACTGCCGGAAGAGGCTGGAGTTTGCCTTACAGGTCAGCTGCTGCTGGATCTGGCACAGCTTTTTTTACTTTCCCTGAACTACAACATCACGACTGTACTTCCCATCTTGCCTGTGAGCTTGAGATGCTTTAGGGCAAACCCGGTTCTTTCACTAGCAGCTCTGTTTCCCAACAGCACCCATCACCTTTCTACGCTCGTCCCATGGGCAAATATTCCAAGCCCAGCCCTACTTAGAGTTATTTTTACAGAGTCTCCCCAAAACCTGCCGTACATTGACATTTCAGCTGCTAGAACAGCTGATCCAGCGCAAGCACCTACTGTGGCGTGAATCAAGGCCAAGAAATGCATTTTATCTGTGTTATCACGGTTATCAGGTTAGAGTAGCACCAGAATAAGTTACTTAACTCGGGTTTGAATCACTTCTCCACCAGACACCTGCCTGACTAGAGCACAGCTACGGCTCGACCTGTCCCTCCTGCCCTTAGCAAGGCCAGCCCGCCCTGCTGCACCCCAGCACCTGCGTGAGCTGTGGAGAGCTTAAATGAAGGAGAAAGAAATTACAGCACTTGTATCTCATCGTCCTCTGCAAACACGTTCCTGCTCATAGCATCCCATCATCAGCATCGCTTCCCAGCAGCTGCAGGAGGGAAGGATTGAAGAAGTTGAATTCCCCAGACCCAGTTTGCCGCTGGCTGTCCCCGTGCACAGTCGGGGGACTTCGGTGGTGTGAACATGCTGCGAGCCTCAGTTTTCAGGTTTCCCAGCTCCTCACACGGGTGTCCGTGCACAGGGTGAGATGACCCTGCGCTGGAAACGTGCCCGTCTCCATGTTGCAACACAGCCCTGTCACTGTGGCAATGCCACCCCAAGGCAGCCAGAGGAAATCTAAGGCTACGGTCCCTCTCTCTTTAGCCTGGCAAATGCCCAAGTTTTTCTGCTAACCAAACAGATGTGCAGCGATGTTTCAAAAGGCAGCACAACAGAGAGATACCAGTGAGGAATCTGGTCCTGCACCCACAAGTGCAAAGCCAGCATCCCTGCTCCAGCAGTGCCTGAGAAATCAGCTGCAGCTTCGCAGCTCAGCCGCTCCTGCACAGCTTAACGTGTCACCTCCCTCTTCCACAACAGCCACCCCGGCGATGGGTACCACCAACCCAAGGACCTCGCACTGAAGGAGCGTGGGCAAGCACTGCAAGGGGCACCACAGAGGAGCCTGTCCTACCCCATCCCAGTGGACACTGCCCTATAACACCCATACCCCGCAGCCCCCTCCCTCCCAACACTTTATTTTCTCATGCAGCCCGTTGTACAACCCCCACCCATCAGGGCACAGCAAGGGGCCAGGGCTCCAGAAGGGACACCACAGATACCAGGCAGAATCTCACCAGCCACATCCATCCGCTCCAAAGCGTGGCAGATCTAGAGACGGTAGAAGCATTCAACCAGGAGTCCAGGGCATCAGGAAAGTTCCCCACAATGAGGCAGATCTAAAATCAAGCCAGAAAATCGACTGGCAGGGCAGGCTCAGCAAGGGTAATCAGGTAAGCCTCAGGCCAGTGACCTCTGGCAGGTCTATGGTATAAAACAGGTCAAACTGAGAAATCAGCCCATGGGCTAAGGGCTGGATGACCAACACTGCAGACCAACACAGCTCAGGTGGGGGCTGATGGCCCTGGCAGAGCTTAAATGCCCCCAGGGGCTGGGGCCCCAGATGAGGCTGGTCAGGGCCATTAAAGCCTAATAGAGCCCTGACACCCTGTCAGCTCCCATGCAGCCCCCAGCTGGTAGGGTGCTTCTGATAGCTTACCTGGCCCTGCTCACCCATCACCAGGTGCTCAGGAGGCATGCTGGGGTCAGCAGAGGTGGCTGCTGCAGGTCAGTAAGGACTCTTTGTGGAGGCTGCTCTAGGGATACCATTGGAGCTGGATTCTTTGCAGACCTTTCACAAGTCCATCAAACTGCTGCTAGGGGCTTCATGGCATGAAAAAGTCTTGTCTGTGCAAAGCAGCAGTGCCTGCTGCAACAGGGAGCACCGAGGCAGCCCCTGCCCTGTCCTCACAAGGGGTGGGGGACTCTGTCCCAGCGTGGCTGAGACGAGCAGGGACGTCCCAGCCCTGTGGGGGCTGATGGGGACGTGGGGCTGATCTGCTCTGCACGGTTACAGCCTCTGCTGCCTGTAGGGCAGACACGTTGGCTCCTCCTCCCCCAGGTGCAAACTCCAGCTTACCCCCAACCGCTCACCACAGAGTCATCCGTCCCCAGGGCCCCTACGAACAACCCCCAAACTGTGGGGGCTGCCCCAAGGCGTCATGTTGCTCGTCATTGCAGTGCCTTGCATCATCCCGACACAAAGCAGGCGGGAGGTGTAAT
>NW_010266877.1:236-1258 GCF_000690775.1 Eurypyga helias | reverse complement strand
CCCCCGTGACCGAGCCCCACACTCGGGTGTGGGGAGGGCTTTTAGCAGCAGCGATGCCACACAGGTTGATCACACGCATGAGAAAACCCATCGTGCATTGCCAGGTTCTGGGCTGCATCACCTTCTCAGCAAGGCACTGCTGTCACCTGAGGCATCCCCGGGGACTCCCCCAACAGCCCCCTGGGAACTAAGGTTGGCTGCTGCGGCTCGCTCATCCCATACTTTTAGGGACCAAACTGAGCTGAAAGCCGCTGGCTGCTAACCCAGCGCCAGCCTGGTGGGGGTTGACCTGCCAGCCGGGCTCCCTGGGAGCAAGGCTCTGTCTGGGAGAGCTGTGCAGGGCTAGTGGGGGCCAGGCATCAACACCCCCAAACAAACCTCACCCTAAGTCTTCTCCTGGCACATCAGGTGCCACTGCACGATGCCTGTCCCCTCCAGTTACGAGCAGCAGCGAATTGCTGGTAATGAGCCGTGTCTCTCTATGAGCGGATAGCCGTCGAGATCAAAGATGCTCTTACACAAAACCAAAATATTATCACTGGCCTTTAAAGGCCAGACTAAGCTTCTGAGGGAAAAAATTCAATTTTCTGTAGATCTAATTTGAAACCATTTTAATGCTCATTAAGATAGAGAGACCCAAGCAGATTGTGCAGGCTGGAAGACAGGGAGGAGAAAAAAGAAGTTATTATTGATATTTTAGTTTAGGTCTTTATTCTACCCAGAGCTCCCCATTACTCAAAGCCTTCTGGCCAGCGGCTTTGAGTAATGCTATTGTTAGCATCAGAATTGTAATTCTAATGTCCTTTTTATAACCAGCTTGGAAAAAAAAATCCTGAAGGCCTTGACTGAATTCAAAGTAATGGAATTTACAGCCATGAGAGCTGAAGATGGAGAAACCCTGCAAGGCCCCCGCTTGTCACTCCCTGTCACGGGTGGTCACCATGCTCGCTCGCCCTGGGTGTCCCCCTCGGGGTGCTCGGCGATGGGAGGTGAAGGAAGGGACCCCGGTGGGCTCCTGGTCC
>NW_010266877.1:0-213 GCF_000690775.1 Eurypyga helias | reverse complement strand
CCGAGCCGTCTGCCGGCTCACAGCCCCGGGGACAGCTGTCCCGAGGGGTAACGCGCCCCTCGGCAGCGCCCAGGGGTGTTTACTTGCCCCATCTGTGAGTGCGTGTGTGGAGATGCGATAGTCGGTAGAGGCTGGTGTGTCCACGGGTGGGCGAGGGCGTAGGGTCAGAGCCTGTAAAAAAGGAGCTTGTCTTGCAGAGGTCCCTGGCATCGC
>NW_010266876.1:0-610 GCF_000690775.1 Eurypyga helias | reverse complement strand
TAGTGCTGTATCTTGGTATTGCTTCCACTGAAATGGTTCAGCGTATGGAACTTGGCATATTTTAAAGCTTCTTGAGCAATGGGAATGTTTTGGAGGGAAGAGAAATAAATCTTGAAGGAGCTAAAGTAAAAATGATGTAAAAAGAGGCCATAGAAGTGTTTCGCATCAGCCAGGCTCACAGGTGTAATTTTTCTTTTCCCAGATTTGCATTGGAATCAGTTGTTGTACTGAATGAGAAAATTTTTTTGGAGTGAGATTCTGGACGTTGGCTCTACTTGAAACAATAAAGAAAAAAGGGAAACGTCAGGAATCATGGTTCTGTTCAGAGCACCAGTGTTCCTCCTGCGGGCTGCTGTGGCCAGGGCCTCCCCTCTGTCACACTGCACAGGCCCTGAGTCCTTGGTTGAGACCCAGTGTGACCCTTGCCATGGAAATGGATTTTCTGGCAAGGTGCAGGTCCTTGGCTCAACCAGCATTATAACTGGTTGTGTGAGCGCCATGCCGTAGGGCTTATGGCAAACAAATGACATGTTTTTCTCTTCTGTGAACTGATGACTTGGACTTGTGTGGAAGCAGGGAGATGGCCAGCAGTATGACCTAAGAGGTGAAA
>NW_010266875.1:2054-4463 GCF_000690775.1 Eurypyga helias | reverse complement strand
ACCCAAACCGTTCCATGATTCTATATTTGAGGAGTAGTATTAGAACACCCCCAGTTGCTGTACTTTTAACAAATACCTGACTGAGCCGCTTCTTGTAGCGGTGACCTCGGTGTAACGCACGCGTTCTTCCACCGGCCTTTATTTTAAACCGTGCGAAGGTCACTCAAACGGCCACGACAGCCGGGGGAGCTGCTCTAAGTTCTAACCTGGGAGCTGTGTACGCCAAAACAGAGGAAGCTCATGTGACTTGGTGTAACTGTGCCGGAATCCGTAACTCCAGTTACACGGGTAGTTTCAACCAGAGAGCTCCTCACGGCTCGCCTGCTCCGCTCAGCCTCCAGCGCCGCGCGAGGAGTAGCGGGGGTGAGGGATTTCGGGCGTCCAATGTGCTTGAGCCGATGTTAGCGGCGTGCTGGCCTAGACGACTGCGTCTGCTGGAAACTTCCTGTGCTGCTTGCAGCTTGGTGTCTCCGAGTATAAACGAAGCAACGAGACCGTGTGAGACATCTCGGATCCTTGAAACTTCCGTAGCGGCTGTTGTGCTGCTCCTGCGTTGCAGACGAGGCCCGGAGAGTGACTCACGCCGCTTTGTTTTTCACCAGCCTGACTCATGAGGTGAACTCGCCAATAAACCTCCCCGCCCTCGAAACCGGTCTTGACTCACAGAAGGGATGAGGGGAGAGAAGCGCGAGGCTTGTGACACATTCCGTGGAGTGTGTGGCGCTTGTATCCATTGGATCTCCCTTGGGAGGTAACTGGATATGGGACACGCTGCCTTGGGCCACCCAAAGGGCCAAATGGGCCTTTGAAATGAAGGGGAGGATGTTAACTTCTAGCCAGGGCCTAGAGGAGAGGTTCTGCTTCCTCCAGCTCTGACCCCCTTCCCGAAATCCCTCATTCTAGCCAGGATCAGAGGCTTTGGAGTTCCCTGTGTTGGGAGCTGCAGTCCTTTGCTGCACTACTTTGATCCCTTCAGGGAACGAGGAATAACCGCTCTACCGAGGAGAGCAACCGAGGCCGCGGATACCAGTTACTGGCCCGGGACTGGGAGAAGGTGGGGTTGAAGGCTGCCACAGGCCGCTTTCCACACAAATCAAACGGCTCCCGACCATCATCCTTGGTCAGAGATTCTCCATCTACAGCGGGAATTTGGGCACATCCAGAGCTGAACTCGGCTTGCTGGAGGATATTGTGCCTTTTCAGATATTAAAGCCAAATTCTACATGTGCAAACACACTTTATTGCCTCGGAGCACTCGCGGGGGAAGGCGCGCGCGGAACGGCCGCGTTGAGAGCGCGCGGCGTGCGCTGGGATGGCGCCGCTGCCGTTAGATCAGGGTGGGCACGACGCTGGCGAGGGCGATGTCCCCAGCGATGCAGAGCTTGGTGACCTCCTTCAGCTGCTTCTCACGGAAATTGTACTGCAGCAGGTGAGCGTCGTCGACCGCTACCTTGAAGTGATCCGCCTCGCACAGCACCTGGAGCTGAAGTGTGAAAACCCCAAGTCGGCCGAAAGAAAACCCTCGGATTTGTTCGAGGACGAAGTTTGAAGTGACGGGCCGGTGGCAACGAGCTGGTGCCGCAGCTCTCGGCTCTGGAAACGCCGGTGACCTTTGCCTGCCCCAAAACCCTGCTGTCCCTTCCTCCCGCGGAACCACGCTGTAAACAAGGAGGGTTTAATCCTGATCGGGAATAATGGAAGCAGGGAGACGTTACACCCTGGGCCTGCAGGAAGGGGTCAGGAGTGCAGGGAAGGTGCCCTGGACCTGCTGTGCCCCAGAAGCACCTCTGGAAGCTGATTCCTGGGTGGAAGCATCAATGATCCTTACAACCAGCCTGTTTCCATGGACCAAACCCTCCCGGCGTGCCGCATGGGTGCTGGTGACGCAGCAAGACTTAAGTTTTGGGGGGTGTTTTGTTACCTTGAAAGGTTTTCCAGCTTCAAATGGAAAGCGAGGAGCTATCCTCTCCTCCTTGCCCCAGGTGTTCTGGAACATGGAATTGCAGACGATGACTTTCCTGTTACCTTCCTTAAAACGGGGATTGAAGTGGAAGGCAATGTCGTTCCCTTTCTTGAAATCCAGTGAAAACCTGACAAGACCACAACGGATTCGCTGTTTTTCCTACAAAAACCCTGGGATTGCCAGGAGTACCAGCAGGGGGGTATAGGAAAAACCTCACAGCCCCCGTTAGGCAATGGCTGTGTTAATTGGGTTTGTATGTTAATTGGGTTTGACAGCAGGTATTACTCAGGAATGGAAAGCAAATTCCAGCAGCACCCTGTGGCAACCCCCTGCCCTCAGCGCTGGACACCCCCGGTACCTGTTTGGGTTGGGGTTGACGGTCCCCGTGATGGTTATGAGCAGCCGAGGGATGAGTCCTGCGGGCAGGGACAGCTCGAAGGGGATGT
>NW_010266875.1:1389-1937 GCF_000690775.1 Eurypyga helias | reverse complement strand
AGCCAGTCTGGTGTCCCTCCTGCAGCCCAGCCAAATCGGGCTCTGAACGCAAAAATCCTCATAATATGATGGAGCCGTTACCATGGGAGGAGCTGGCCCCCCCTGCGGAGCAGGGGGCCCAAATCCAGGGCCACTAGGCGGTTGTCCTGGGACAGGATATGGCCCTGGTCCTGCTGGTGCTCCAGGTGCTCCCGGATACAGTCCTGGTCCTGCTGGTCCTCCCGGATACGGCCCTGCTGCTCCCGGATATGGCCCCGGTGCTCCAGGATACATCCCAGGTGCTGCTGGTGAGGGAGGATACATCCCCGGGGGGCCGGGGTACGCCGGGAACCCCCCGGGAGCTGGTGGCTGGCTCCCCCAGGAGGGCCAGCCTTGGGGTGGGGGCGCGCAGGGGGTCGGGCTGGTGTTGGAGGGCAAGGCGTCGGATAACTAGGGACAGGGGAGAGGAGGAGAGGGATTAGGTGGGTGATGCTAATCCTGGGGTGAGGGTGAGGCCCCCCACACCCAGATGTTGTAGCCTACACCGAGGGCAAGAGCTCAGTGGAGGC
>NW_010266875.1:718-1326 GCF_000690775.1 Eurypyga helias | reverse complement strand
TGCGCTGCGCTCCCGGCCCAGCCGAAGGTCCCTGCTTCAAGCCAATTGCATCTCCCACTTTTCCCAAGAAAACCATACTTACAGAGAAACCGTCTGACATTTTTCCTGAAAGACAAAGGACACTTTGGTCATTTTTTGACGTGCACCATCCGAAAAAGATTTCTGAGAAGAGTTACGGTTTGCAGCTGGAAATTGGGAAGTCCCCGTCGCATACCTGCCAGGCAGAGCTGACAGCTCCGGCGCCACGGAACAAACCCTCGATTGGCACCTGCGGGAGAAATCCAGGGTCGCCACCACGAGCAGTCCCAACCCCCCCAGGATGAAATCGGCTGCTGCGGGGGGGGTGTTGGTGCAAGACCATCGTTGGCCCTACAGCGCTGCTGGTGTCAAGCGGAGAGGGGACACGGGACGGCGGGGACCAGGTGCTGCTCTGCCCCAAGAGCTCTCGGCTCCGTCAGCCTCTCGAGGGGTTTGTCACCAGGATTTTGCTCACAGGGCAGCGCCGAGCGGCATTGCGACCCGCCCCGGCCCCCTCCTCCGAGACCTGGGGGATGCTGTGCGCATCGGTGTTGGATCTGCCCAAAAAACCGCTTGTGCCGGAGTCAGGA
>NW_010266875.1:0-210 GCF_000690775.1 Eurypyga helias | reverse complement strand
TCTCCACAGAGCAGAGGGAAAATTTATTCCAGCCTCAAAACACCACTTAAAAAGGAAAAAAAAACCAAAAACCCAAAGGCAAAGTCAAAAGACCCCCAAACCCTCCAGCAACCCCCGGCCAGTCCGGGCCCTTTTTGGGGGGTGACTGTGGGGCGCTCACTGCCTCGGGGGGGCTCTGGGTGACACCCGCACCGGCCTGAGCTGGATCCC
>NW_010266874.1:864-1332 GCF_000690775.1 Eurypyga helias | reverse complement strand
TGGCTGAATCCAGCACAAGTGTCAGCCTTTGATGAAGTTAAATCCTCTTTTGCCCATTCTCTAGTTATACATGGCTTATTAGGAGGATGACAGGCTAAAAGCCCACACCGTAGGGGATGTCAAACTAATTAGCGAATTAGTGGAAATCTTATTAGTCTCAAATGGCTTTGCAACACGAGATAGTATAGCTACAGAACTATACTGCAATAAGTTTTTATTTTTAGGGAGTTCATTTTCCACTGCTGGATACACTGAAGTGTATATAAAAAATATATTTACCTAGAAAAGATTCTTTCCTTGACATTGGATGGAAAAACAAATTAAAATATTAAGCATCACTATGTTATGTTAATATGCTTTTAGATGGGGTTTTTTTGACTCTTTAGAGTGTTTTTTGAAGGGTAGCCTTGGCTTTAGTGACCATGAAATATGGTAGAGTTCAAGATCTTCAGGGCAGTGAGGAGGGGG
>NW_010266874.1:0-356 GCF_000690775.1 Eurypyga helias | reverse complement strand
CCCACAAGAACCACAAAAGCCACAGCCCAAGTTGCAGAAAGCAAAGGCAGGGACTGGGAGAATGAAAAGTCATCCACTATGGGAGAAGACCAGGTTTGGGACCATCTAAGGAATCTGAAGGAGCACAAGTCAGTGGGACCTGATGAGATGCATCTCTGGGTCTTGAGAGAACTGGAGGTTGCTAAGCCACTATCTGTCATATTTGAGAAGTCATGGCAGTCCAGTGAAGTTCCCACTGACTGGAAAAGGGGAAACATAACCCCTATTTTTAAAAATGGAAATGAGGAGAATCTGGGGAACTACAGGCCACTCAGTCTCGCCTCTGTGCCCTCAAGATCATGGAGCACATCCTTCTG
>NW_010266873.1:56743-62435 GCF_000690775.1 Eurypyga helias | reverse complement strand
GCTGAGGGAGCTGGGGTTGTGTAGCTGAAGAAAAGGAGACTGAGGGGAGACGTCATCACTCTCTACAGCTCCCTGAAAGGAGGTTGTAGGGAGGTGGGTGCTGGCCTATTCTCCCAGGTAACTGGTGATAGCACTAGAGGAAATGGCCTCAAGCTGCATCAGGGGAAGTTTAGATTAGATATTAGGAAAAACTTCTTCACTGAGTGGTCAGGCACTGGAACAGGCTGCCTGGGGAAGTGGGGGCGCCACCATCCCTGGGGTGTTCAAGGAACCTGTACACATGGCACTTGAGGACACGGTCTAGTGGGTATGGTAGTGTTGGGTTGATGGTTGGACTGGATGATCTCATAGGGCTTTTCCAACTTTTGCAATTCTGTGATCCCTGGAACTCCTGCAGAGGTTGGGGTGCCTATTGTGACAGGGGGATTGTCCTCGAAGCTGCTGGGAGAGGAGGGCTGGGAAGGAGCAGCCAGTCCAGTGGAGCAGTGGTCCCGAGCCTCAAAGCTGCTCAAGGCTACAAGAAAGCAAAAAGTTAGAACTGAAGCTGCCAGGGCAAAATATGCTGTTACTGGCAATGCATTAATTACTCAGTGTTGTTCCCGGTGGCCGATGACCCAGCAATCAAGAACAAGCCATGAGTAATAAATTACGTCGAGCGTGGGTTCATTAACATCACAGATGAAATGCAGATTAAGTTCTGCGCAGAAGGCAGGGAACATGAAGAGCAAATACTGAGGTAACATACAGTAAGCGTACACAAGCTAGCTGTCGTGCTTAGTCCAGGGGTAACAGGCCCTAGGTAGGGGGGATGTGAAACTCCTATCGATGAAATTATTTGCTTTATGACAAAAAAAGAAAGGCAGGCTGCTCTGGAATATGCTCACTTTCTCCTGAACCAGTAAGACTGCCTCTTGTAGTGTTTATGTGTGCTTTTCTAATCATTAATACAGCCCTATACTGACTTGATCCAATTGAAAATGGATGAAGTTTGCTTTCCTGTATATCAGTCATCTTATTTCTACCAGTGCTTTTACTGTAGTGGTCAGTTTGGGAGCTCCTGCAGAGAAGGTTGCAGGTTCAGTGATACAGTTCAGGTAGTTAATACAGGGTGAAGAAGCCCTATAGCTTTTCATTCCAGATCAGGCAGATGACTAGTGTGCTGGTGCTGGCTAACAAAATCCTGTAGAAGTGTTGCAGCGCAAGAGAAAAACATAGCTGTCAAGTACCTTACTGGTATTTTGCACTTTCAGTCTCAAATGCTTACTTAAAGGTCATTCATCCAAAAGGAATTTGTATATTCTTTAACCTTTCTCAATCACTCTTGCTCTCTCCCAGTACCCTTTGAAGTCATCCGTAGTGTTCATGAACTGACAGGTGGTCTTGTTCTGCTGAATTCAGTAATGAGCTGTTCTTCGCACCAGATTTTTTTTGGGGGGGTGGGGGGAGCACAGGCAGGTCATCATTGCCAAGATAAAATACTCTATTTTTTATTTATGGAACAGAAGCTTTTATACTACTGATAATGGAGTGATCTGAACCCAGGGGTCTTGAAAGTAGGTCATTAAGTACTCAGTATAGGAAAAAGTGTGTTTTCCAGTGTTCTTTATTTTGCTGGAGGGAATTGTCTTGTTTTCTAAATCTTGGCTTTAAAATCAAAAGACTTTTATAATAAAAAAAAATTGATCATTTGATTTCATCACAAAGAAAATAATTATATCTAAGAGTAACATATTTTGAATCAGAAATAACATTTTTCCATTGATTTTTTTTTTTTTGAGCAATAAAGTGTCTGAAAAAACCATTTTTCTATCATTGGACAACATAGATTTTTAAAGTCAATAATAGAGCAGATTGCCTCAAATTGGAAAATACAGAAACAACCGTGGCATTTTTTGTTGTTTATCTGTTGGTTGGTATTAAACAAATCAGCGGTGCACGATACAGCAACAGTAGTTCCTGGGCTGTAAGCTGTGTACAGGAAAGTTGCTGGGAGTCCATTTAGCCCGTGATACTTACAGCAGTGCGAGGTTGTGCTCGTGTGTTATGGCCACCGAGGTGCTGTCGTGGGCTTTACCAGCCCCTAGCAAGGGTCACCTGCTCCCTTCATTCCTTGGGATAGCCCATCTATCCCGGAAAAGCACCAGTTGATTCTGCTATCGTCTGGGGTTCATAGAATCACAGAATGGTTTGGGTTGGAAGGGACCTTAAAGACCATCCAGTTCCAACCCCCCTGCCATGGGCAGGGACACCTTCCACTAGACCAGGTTGCTCCAAGCCTCATCCAGCCTGGCCTTGGACACTTCCAGGGATGGGGCATCCACAGCTTCTCTGGGCAACCTGTCCCAGTGCCTCACCACCCTCTCTGGGAAGAATTTCTTTCTGATATCTAATCCAAACCTCCCCATTTTCAATTTAAACCCATTACCCCTTGTCCTGTCACTGCAGGCCCTTGGAAAAAATCCCCTTTTAGCTTTCTTGTTGGCCCCTTCAGGCACTGGAAGGTGCTCTAAGGTCTCCCTGGAGCCTTCTCTTCTCCAGGCTGAACACCCCCAACTCTCTCAGCCTGTCCCCATAGCAGAGGGGCTCCAGCCCTTTGAGCATCTTCGTGGCCTCCTCTGGACTCGCTCCAATCAGGCTATATCCCTCTGATGTTGTGGGTTCCACAGCTGGACACAGCACTCCAGGTGGGGTCTCAAGCACTGAGCTGGCCGTCTTGTACCCTCTTTTCTCTCTCTCCCCATATGTGTTTTTAGGGGACTGGAACTGAGAGGCGATTTGGGCAACTTCTTCGGTCGATACTTGGCTCGTTCAGCGAGTGCCCTGTGTATCGATACGTCTGACATGTTGTAGAAGTAGCCGTGTGCTCTGCCGTGTTGTGCAGGGGGTGGTACGTGCAGCTGAGGTACCCATGAAAATGCGGCTGCCATTGAATGTCAGCGGCTTTCATCTGTGTTACCTGTTACCTTTCCAGATAATCAATACAGATGCTATAAAACTTATCTGCCTCTCACCCTGACCCTCTTCTGGGCATTTTGAAGCCAGGCTCATGAAGCAAGGGCTGCATTGCCTACCTAAAATACAACTAACTCATATGTCACGGGTCTGCACTTTTTTGGTTTGCCTTTTTTTTCCAAATATCACTGTAATAATTACTATAACAGAGAGCTTTGTGTGGAGTTAATGTTCTTCTGGCTTAATGGCCCCTGGTTATTCTCAGGCCATCAACTTTTCCCAGCTGGTCATCAATCCCAGAGAACTGCCTTGTGCCTCCATTATTATTGCTTAAGTAGATGACATTTCTGGTGCAAGCACTGCCTCCCAATGAGATGGTATTACAGCCAACAGCATTTTCCCCCCTTGCTTTCAATATTGTCAGAGCACTATAAACAGCTGGTACGAGGATGTTGTGGCTGTTGGCTGTGAATTCCTCTGACAGTTTTTAGGTGCGAGTTTTGTAGCTCTCGACTGAAAGAATCTGAGTGAGGGGACTGAAAATGACTTGCCCGGAGCAGCTACACGGGCTCAGTCCCCATGCATCATTCGGGAAGTAGCTGGGAAACACCTGAATGTTTCAGCCTTAAGACATTTTCCCAGAAGGAAGTTTTCAAACAAGATCTGGGACAGATGTTTTTGGGGGCGTGTGTGTGTGTGTGTGAATGTTTATCATCTAGCAAACGTTGACATCCCCTCCCTCATCCCCCTCCCCAAGTTTCCACAGCTCCACCAAAGGTCCCCTTTGTTTCCGAACAATGGATGGATTCTCTGGCAGACTTCTACAAGAAAAGTTGTAGCTCAGTAGGCCAGAAACAAGCAGAGATTGTTGAGGTGAAAATGTCTTGCTGTGTGGATATTCAGACCCATGTGAGTTAACACTGGTGCTGACTGCATTTCCTTTAACCTCATTAGCACTTCATCCTGCTTTCCCAAGCATGATGGTGGAGCAGCTAGCTCACCTTAGAGCCTTTTGCTAGGTAATTCATCAAAGTGGCAGATGAAAGCTTAAAGGAAAATGCATGTAAATACTGCATTAGGAACCTTGGCTCACAAAGGCATGAACATTTCTACCCATATCATTAGCTCTGGATGACAATCCAGATATGTGAAGGAAAAGGGACTTTGGAAAGGACAGCCATAGGAAGCTCACTGGTCATATCATTATGCAAATTGTGTCGTTTAGTTGTCTTGTCTTTAATTAAAAAGCACCTCATCATTCAATAGCTATTCTCATGGGGAAAAAAAAGCTCAGACGGCACCCACTTAATACCTTCAAAATCCAAAACAAGTTACTGAAGTAAAACACCCCCTTCAAATGCTAGGGGCCAAAGCATTTCCAAACGGGGTTGGCATTAACTCAGACCTAGGTTACGTCTTCTTTTCGGCTTCAGAGCTTTCAGCTGTGCCTCAGCACAGATTCCTATAGCCATGTGGTTGATACGGAGTGTAATTCTATGTCACCATAACTTCTCCTCATCACTAGTAAAGCCACCCGGTTTGTGCCTGGAGACGTGCTGGCTGTGTTTGTAGTGGCCTCAACAATGAGCTGCTGCAAAGCGCCACAGGCTTTGATCCCGAGGTGCTGAGGCCCGTGCGCTTCAGCAACGGTGAATGCCGTCACCTCCTCGGCATGCTGCAGGGTCAGGCCAGTGCCACAGTGCAGGACGCGGCAGCTCTCAGCATGCTCTCAGCATGCTCAGTATTTGGAGCCTCTGGAGTTAAACAAGCCTGTTACTCGCTAGGAGGGTACTGGATTGCCATTCGTTATAGTTAGTGATGAAAACAAAATTCTGGTAGACACCCTCAGGGAAGAAGATCAGTAGATCAAAATGACCATGAACCAAAACATCCTTCCAAGGAACTTCAGACCAGTGAGCAACCACTTCAGTTTCTTTGTCTTTTTTATGCCAAAGATGGTAAAATGCATCCAGCGTGGGCTTCCCACGGGGTCAGAGCCTCCTTTGGGCATCCCCCTGCTCTGGTATGGGACCCTCCCTAGTCTGCAGCAGGGTCTCTGCTCCCCCGTGACCCTCCATGGCTGCAGGGCACAGCCTGCCCTCTCACCACCAGCTGCAAGGGAACCTCTGCTCCGGCACCTCCTCCCGCCTTTCTGCACTGCCCTGGGTGCCTGCCTGGGTGTCTCTCACACCCCCTGGGTGTCTCTCACACCCCACTCCTCTCTCCTCTACAGGTTTTCTTTTTTTTCCCATCTAAACTATGTTAATCACAGAGGCACTGACTGGCTTGGCCATGGCCAGGAGCAGCTCCAGCTTGGGGTGGGGAAGCTTCCTGCAGCTTCTCACAGGAGCCACCCCTGTGGCCCCTCCTAAAACCCCACAACACACGGACGGTCACTGAGACGCACCTTCAAACAGTCTTCACCTCCCAGTTTATTGTATTCTTGTTGAAAACTAGCGCTTTGGGAATACTGTTAACCCTCTGCCCCTTTTTAGTTCTTGTGCTGGTAGCAGGTTCACTTAGATACTCTGCTCCCCGATACCTGTACTGGTGGTATACTTCAATAATATGATTTACAATGCATTTTCATGAAAGCTTGTTTGACTCTCCTGATTCCATTAGGTCAGACACTCACTGAACAGGCACCTCCTGTTCCCTTTTACTATGGAACTTTTAAGCGTGACCTGACAAGCTGGAAGAAGTTCAGCGCGCTGGCTCACTGTGGTGTAAAACACACGCA
>NW_010266873.1:35690-56719 GCF_000690775.1 Eurypyga helias | reverse complement strand
GCTGAACCACAAAGGAGGTACAAGAGCATCGCAGTGGTTACGACACCAACCTGGAGATGGGGTGGAAGGATTGGACCAGGGTATAACTGTTTTCCCTTAGCAAAATGTCCTGACCCCAAGGTTGAAAAGCTACTCGCACCTGTGCTTACAAGGACTTACAACTGACTGTGTCCTCCAAAAAAAAAAATGGAAGAGGAAGAATCAAAAATACTCCAATTATAGCTCATTTATGGCAAGTGGAAGAAGTACAGTGCTATGCAGCTGGGAACAGTATAGGAGCTGTTGTGATTACTGTATGTGATGCAGCAGTGGGAAGGAGGATTTAAACCACAGAGTAACTTTAAGGGCTGTACACCTCTCCCTCGTTTTCCCCATCTACAGATGCACAGGTACTGTGTCCCCAGTTACTTGGGCAGACTGTTGGGCGAGATTTATGTAAAGTTCTCCTGAGATTTTTGCTGTAAAATACGCCATGTACATGTAAAACGCAGTTGTCACGTAGCGATCGGGAAGGTGTTTACAGCTAATTTTGAACTGTGTATGTCTTTGCAGCCTCTAAAAATGCACTGCAAGAGTTGTGCGTTGGTCACCAGCTCTGGACACCTTCTGGGAAGCAAACAAGGTGACAGAATTGATGAGACGGAGTGCGTAATACGGATGAATGATGCACCTACGCGGGGTTATGGGAGAGACGTGGGAAACAAAACGAGCCTTCGAGTCATTGCACACTCCAGTATCCAGAGGATTTTGCGCAATCGCAATGAACTCTTAAATATGAGCCACGGTGCTGTGTTTATCTTCTGGGGTCCCAGCAGCTACATGAGAAGAGATGGCAAAGGCTTGGTGTATAATAACCTGCAGCTGATGAACCAGATACTGCCTCAGTTAAAAGCATATATGATTTCTCGCCACAAGATGCTTCAGTTTGATGACCTGTTTAAACGGGAAACCGGGAAAGACAGGTGAGAACTTATGTGGATACATTTGGGGGATGTCATGCAGTAGTAAAATAATGTAGTTTATATGCACCAATTTCAGATCTGCCCAGAGGGACCATCACACCCATTAAATCCTCTGCCTCAGGAGTTGTAATATAGTACAACATGCCAAATAATATCACTTGTAACATAAGTAAAAAAAAAGGCATCAAAATAATTTGTATGGAGTGTTGCCTCATCAACTTAGAATATGAGAATCTGGATGTGCTGTTTATACAGCCAAGGAGGCAGGAGCTGTTTAAATCTCACTTTGGGGTAATATACCTGAAAGTTTTTTTTACTGATTCTGAAAAATCAGAATGGATAGGTTATGTTTTCTTATAGAGGAAATGCCACCATTCCGTGAGTTATAATAGCTGTTTATTGAATTTAAGTGTTCTTGGAACACTGCAGCTGTAAAGCTTCTTGTAAAACAAATAAGCATTAGTCATACCTTAGGTGCTTCAGAACAGTTCATCTTGCATTTCCAACTGCGAAAAAGGAAGTTATGATGATAGTTACGTCTTCATGAGACTGTTTATGACTTGTAGGCTGATCTTCAAATCAAATTTTTAGTAAGTGACCCACTGCAGGACTTGAGAATTTTCACATATAATGTTTGAAAATGGGCATTTAAAGCAAAGACTTCCTAGCAAGAAATAAATTTCTTTTTAATGAACTCCTATTTTTTACTTATTAAATATGCTGCTGTACAAATGGAACAGGGTCCCCACTAAGGTACAAATGAAGAGGCAGCGACTCATGGTGAGATTTTCCAGCTTCACTACACACCAAAGCTGGGAGCTTGGCTCAGTCTTTTTCTGGTCAGGGAGGACTCCGGAGGCACAGACTTTGTTTTCTGGGCTGCACAACAAAGGCAGAACCAGTGTTAGAGGAACCTGTTGTATGCTGATGGCAGCCCTACCATTGCTTCACATTTGAGCCCACGTGGTTTGCCTGCAGAGCTCCGTTCAGTGACAGTGGCTCAGACTAGGTGTCTGCGTTCCCGAGTGACTCCCACCGACACTAGAGCACACAGTACTCGGTCGGCTTCTTACCATTAAAGGGCTTGTTCTCTTCATCCTCAAATTGGTGCCTCTGGGTCTCTGCCAGGGATTCTGCCTCTGCCAGAATGAGAAGGAAGGATAACAAGGGGAGATAGCCCGCCAGTTCTGGTGTGTTACGGTCTTTTCCAGGTTTGTTCACCTAGACTGGAGCTGAGTGAGAATATGAATTAAGCGTGTGCACCCTTCAGAAGTGCAGAGGTTTATCTGCACGCCCCGTATGCACAAAGGCGTGGAAGTTCAGAGCGCAGTAGCTGCAGGGTAACGCAGGCCAGCACCAGCCCTAAGGGTCAGCCCCTGTACACAGGGAGTGCATGCGGTCACCTCCTTCCCTGCATTACTCTCAGTGTAAGACCACACGCAGTCCCCGATTTTGTGGCGTGGTCTGGCCAGTTCTGCCCTGGGGATCCAGGGTCCCGTCCCTTTCCTGACGCTTGCTGTGCAGTAGCAGGCAGGCTGCTCTTCCTGGTTCTGCGTCAGCCACCCGGAGCAGGAGGCCTACAGCTGTGCACGGGGTGAGAGACGTTCCTTTTCTGCACAGGTACCAGGCTCAGCCCTGGCTCCTGAAATGCCTAAGGCATTTGAGACATCACTGACATTATAACAAGTTTATAGTGGACTCAGTCATGGGCACCCTGAGCTCCCAGTGTGACCCAAGGGCACTTCGATGTTAGGAAAATTCAGCCTCCTGAAGAGGTCCTGTTGCTTTTAAGAAGCTGCAGGCTCTGCTGTGTATTAACCGCTCCTTTAGAGGGCACATACAGCATACTTGAAGGACTAAGAAGATTAAAACCGGAGATGAAAATATATGAATAGGCAGCACAGAAAAAAGAGAGGGAAGATGAAAAGAAACATGGGTAGGAAGGAATTTGTGAGGGAAGAAAATTTATGTAGCTGTGGGGGCAGGAGCAGAACATTGTACAGCCCAGAATGTTGCTGTTCCCTGGGAGGTTTCTGCTGAGCTCTTGACATTAGTGCCTGCAAAAAACAAAGGACGGAGAGAGAAGCCTGATTGCAAGGTTGCAATAATCAAACCATTCATTTCTGTCTTGAAAATGATGAGAAAAATGTAATTGGATGCATTGTGCTTTTTGAAAAAAAAGCTGATTTTGAAATGAAGGGAAACCTTCAGAAAACATTGCCAGTTAAATAGTATGGTGAATGACAATGGCTGCAGAGCAATATACCTGGTATTACAAAGTAACTGTACTTGAAAATAACTTTATAATTGAATAAGGGTACATTAAGAAAATATGATTCAGAACCAATATTATAGTAATTAGATAAAGGAAGCATAAATTAAATAACTGCAGGAAGAGTATTTCCATAGAGATTATAAATGAGATTTTGGTGGAGCAGAAAGGCCTTTAATTGTAATTTAGTGTGCACTACAGAATTATCAGCACAGTGTGTTAGTTCATCATATAAAAGAATATCTGATAATTTCCCCTAATAAGCACATGACAGTTCTTCATATTCTTTCATTACAGCTGATTAGGTATAAAAACAGTATTCTTTTGTTGGACTCTTGTTCAGATCTTTTATGAAAAGGCATGACATTGTAACCGTTTCTATGCTGTTGTCCTACAGACATGGTATTTAAAAAGAGGCCAAAGTGGTACTTCAGTAAGTTTTAAAATCTTTATTCCGTTGTTTAGCTTTTAAGCTACTTTATTTAAATTCTGTTATCCTCCTGTGTATTGCAAACATTAAATTATAGTGTAAGTGTGCGTAAGCAAAAAGAAACCCACCCAGCAGACAGCCTGGCTGGGTTGCCTGACCTGTGCAAAGCCCAGCCGCATTCAGAACTGCTCCCTCAGTTCTGGAACGTAAGGACTTGGGCACCTAAAATGCTGCCCTTGTGCAAGCTCCAAAGTCCGCTCAGCATGAACAAGCTCCTGAATTACCTAGTGATCCACAGGCTCAGAAACTCTCAAGCGGTGAGAAAGCAGATTTTTTTTATGCTTTTCCCCAGCTTTCCTAATAATTTTGAGCCAAAAATTATTATTTACTGGTTTGTACTGCTGCAGTGCCTGAAGGCCCCTGCTGAGCTTAGGACCCAGCTATGACATTATGACAAATTTCACCACCCCTCCAAGCTTAAAGCGCAAATTCAGAAAATAAATAAGGCCCCATAATTGGAACTAATGAGATGCTTAAATCATGTTATTCGCCTAATGCTAGCTTAGCCTGAAAGTCTGTATGTCAGGAGCAGTAAAAGTGTACGTGTCAGGAGTTCATACCTTACCAGGTGACCTGCAAAGGACAGGACAAATCACCTGGGCTCCCCAGCATCCTTCTGGCAGTTTTTGGTTAAAGAATCCCCTTACGTTTAGTGCCTTTTAAGCAGCCGGTGTCGATACCACCACTCCTGTTTTATTTTGCAATAGCCTGATTTCCCTTTCACTGAGGAAACAGGAAACCCCGGTACAAGGCATTCCTCAATCTGACAGTGCTCCGAACATCTCCCTCCTTCTGCCCCGTAGCTGACCTGCTTGGAAGCAACTTGTTCAGCCCTGGCTTGGGAAGCTGGGCGGTGGATTGCAGATCGGTGAGGCTGGCGCTTGCTTGCTGTGGCTGTTGTGGCTTCCTGGATCCAGGACTGTTGTGCCTTCTGCTATCCCTGGGTCAGCTGCCAAAGATGGCCTCGTAGTGCTCCGAACATCTCCCTCCTTCTGCCCCGTAGCTGACCTGCTTGGAAGCAACTTGTTCAGCCCTGGCTTGGGAAGCTGGGCGGTGGATTGCAGATCGGTGAGGCTGGCGCTTGCTTGCTGTGGCTGTTGTGGCTTCCTGGATCCAGGACTGTTGTGCCTTCTGCTATCCCTGGGTCAGCTGCCAAAGATGGCCTCGTGTTCTCTGCTGTGCTTTTGGGGGTGGGGGGGTGTGTCACAAAATTTTGCAGGTGTCAGGCTGATGTACGTGTGGTGGAACGGGGGTGAAGGAGGGTCCGTGTTAGCACAGTGTGACACAGCACGCAGGCCATCCAGCCTGTGCTTGCTCTCACAGTGCCTCAGCTTTAAGAGTCCCTTGACAGGCGTCATCAGGAATCCGAGGCCTTTTTGGGATGCAGATGACACAAGCTTGAACTGCTTCCTGTGGGAGTTTTCCATCTGAGTGAGGAGCCATTAGGGAGACCTGCCATCTCCTTCTGTAACAGTACTTGAAAGGAGACCTTTGAGTGAACTTGTTTTCTCCGGAGCAAATACGCCATGGTGTGCCTCCAGTTCTGAGAGGTGCCTGACTTGGTGCTGCAGGGCTGCCCTGAAACAGGCATCTCAGCACCTCCAAGACGTGCTCCTCACTGGCACTTCCCTGAGCTTCCTGTTCCAAGACTGCCAGCTCCCCCCAGGCAAAGGGACAGTGCAGGAGCTTAACACGGGACTGGGGCTTTCGGTGCACGTACCAGGCAACCAGTAACCATCGCAGTGCCCGGCTCGCGCGCACTGAACAGCAGCGACAGGCAGAGGCTAGGAAGAGGAAACGTGACTGTTACTGGTTTGCCGGTAAGAACCTGTGATGCAGCAAAATTTAAGCACAGCTTGTAAATCTCTCACATCTGTGAGCAGGTACATGGAGATACCTAGTCTAGTGGAAGGTGTCCCTGCCCATGGCAGGGGGGTTGGAACTGGATGATCTTTAAGGTCCCTTCCAACCCAAACCATTCTGTGATTCTATGATATCTCCTATCCTGTGTAAGTAGTGCTGGATCAGTTGTGCTTCTCCCAAACGCCTCCCAGCCTGCAGAGGGGCCAGGAAAGGCGCTGCTGCACTCTCGCTCACACTCAGAGGTCCCCCCTGCAGGGATGGGACTGGGGGCAGGCAGAGGGGTAGCACCTAGGACGAAGGTTTCCCAGGCTGCCTAGTAGAAACCAAATCCTAGACGGGGTGGGAGGAAAGGTGGTTAGACCACGTGCTTGAGGCCAGACCTCGCTCCAGCAGACGGGCTGCTCCGTGCCGTGGGAGGCAGCATTTTAAGCCCTCTTCATGCTCCGTGGCATCTTCCTGAGCACTTAGTGTGTAAGCAAGCTCTATTAGGTGATTATAGATGTGTATAGATTAGTAGCAGAAGAATATAGGATGTGAAGTTTCACTGACTTAAGGTAAACTTAGCAAAAGGTCAGCTAAACATTAACATCGCTGTGCCCAAAATTAATTGCAGCAAGGGTAGTTTCAGCGTGGGTTAGTGCACTGGCAGAAGACACTAGCAAAATCATTAAAAGATGAATGAGCAAAGTAGTCTTGGTTGCCCAATTTTCATAACCTTTCACAAGAACAAACAAAATGCCCAGAAATTGCTTCAGATATCTCAAGAATTATTTGTCAGCCTAGAAACTTAATTATGTTTTTGCTTTCAGGAAGATATCCAACACTTGGCTTAGCACGGGCTGGTTCACAATGACTATCGCATTAGAGCTCTGTGACAGGATAAATGTTTATGGCATGGTGCCACCGGATTTCTGCAGGTAGGATTTATTTTGGAACCATTATTAGCCAACGAGGTTGAACGTTACAGATAAATATCTGAATCTTTATTTTTTTTTCCTCTCTTTGCAACGTCTTCAGTCCTCTTAAAGCAATTAATTAACATGTCCCAAGACCTGATTCTGAAAACAACAAACAGCATTTAATTATGTTATATAAAATATTTAAAAAATTTTGTAATGTGGGAGAATTAATCCATCTTGTTGGTGTCTTCTAGTCTCTGAATATTTATCAGCTAAAAGTAATGCAGTAATTGGCATGAAATTAATCTGAAAAAAGGAATACTGGAAAACATTACTTTTGTTTTTAAAGTTTCCTCCCCACTTAACAGAGGAACAGAGTTCTCACAGTAACTAGTTTCTAAATTGAACTTTCAAATTAAGGTGGTTGTATCTCTGTCACATGAATCCCAATCTTCCAGTAAACTAGCTTCCTGAATAATCCCCACCAACAGAAACCCAGAATTTGAACCTGCGGAATAAGAGATCAGTGCTGTAATCACCCAGTTGGGTCACGCAGGGGGATGTGGGCCACAAGTGGCAGAAGCAGCACACAAATCCTGTCACTGGAAGCTACGTGAGCCCCTTCCCGCCGTCGTAGCGAGTATCAGCACGTGCTGCGCTGCGCCTCCAGCCACGCTCCGGCCCAGCGTGCTGGTCAGACTTCCCTGCTGTGGTCAGTGCTAGAGGGGGGCAGTCTTGGGGACTTCTGGTGCTGGACCAAAATCATGCTTAGCCACCTGATGCAAAGCACTGATCCAGTATAAATTCATAGAGTTTTACATCAGCAATCCTTCTGCTGGCTGAAGTGTCCCCTGCCCATCCGTTACTAGTCCTAGCGCTCTGGCCTTTCCGTTCGATGTGGTTGCGTGCCCACAGCTAGTCCTGATCCCGTCGCACTGCGGGGTGACCCAGCAGCGCAGCGAGCTGGTACTGGCAGTCTGGAACGTTTCATCACCTGCTCACAAATCCCTTTCACCAAGAAGTACTCACTTGAATTCCCTGTTGCAACTTTAGCGACCTCACTGAAGTCTGCTTCGCGGACCAGATCAAGATGCCTTTCAGGGGCAGGGGGAGCAAGGCTGCAGTGACAGGTTAGCTCATCTGTCAGAGAACAGGACTGCTTTGACTTTCTTCTGAGCACTGAAAAAGATCCGGCAGGAATCTCCATTTGTCCTGGGCACACAGTAGAAATCCCGGAAGAAATTACAGTATGAAATGTCAGCACTAAATTCCACTTTGTAAGAATTTCTACAAATTATAACAAAACACTGATGATAAATTCTGTAATGTGCTGCCAGATTTCATCACGAATTCTCCGAGGAAAATAACAAACTAGATCAGGTATTCCAGACAACATAAATACCTTCCACAGCACAGCATTCCGGCTCCCCTGTCGTTTCAGCTGGCCAAGACACTTCAGTAAGCGGCTGGTCGGGCTTACCCCAGAAGTGGCTGTGTTCCAGTGGCACATGAACGTGATGCTGAACTAAACTGATGAGCCAAAAATGCAGAAGACAGCAATTCACTGTAAAGCAGTGCTCAATCCTAACTTTTCAGGCAAAGTCAGATTTGAATACATAGACTTCATTTAAAAAAACAAAAAAAACCCCAAAACCAAACAAAAAACCCCACCAAAAACCACACAACTGTTTTTAAGAGAGGCTGAAATTGTCACTGAGAAAGGCTTTCATAGGGTTGATACACCGACATCAAATGGATATACTATTAAATTATAACACAAGAAAGGCTGTAATCAGTCCTACATTGATAGATGCAATAGTGCTTACAGCCTACATGAAAAATCTTAACATAAATGTACACTTGCCTGGTCATTAAAAGGGAAAAGGTCATTTCTTAATCAAAAGAACATAAAGGGTCTTCACCTCAGGTTTATTTCCGGAAAACCAAAGGGGAGAACTGTACTTGCCATGCCTGGAAGAAGCTGCCTGTGGAGATCTATGCAAGGAAGCTCTTGCCATAAATGCAGTTAAACCACCTTCGTTGGCTCTTCAGCCATTCATTAGGAAGCTAAACAGCACTTCCTCTCAGAGAAATAAGACAGCAAAATGGAATAGCAGAAATAAAGAAATATTCTGTGATTTTAAGCCAGATTTCCTGGTTTTCAGGCTGAAAAAAATACAAATCTATCATTTAAAAAAGAAAAAGGGGAAAATAAAACAATAAAAAAACCCACTCCACCTCTCATGTGTGTGAACCAATACAGGTACTTTATCCTGTGCAACTACAGAATCATTAAGATTTAAAAAAAAAACCCAACACTTCTATTCAGAGTTAATACCATCAAATTTACAACTTTAGCAGATACCCATTATTTTTTAAGTATTAATTTGTGGAGTAAGTAATGAGTGTGGGTGATCACTGTCATGGAACTAAATTAGTATCACATCTGTAACGTGAAGGACATCTCAAAGGTATCGTGAATATCATACTGTTGATTCTGCTACAAATTATTAGCTTAAGATCATTAACCAAATTGCTTCCCACCCATGCAGGAAAAATAGTCTAGTGAAGGAGTCTGGAGTACAGACTAGAAGATTTGTCACTATTAATTGCAACAACGTGTTTTAGATTCATTTCTATTTACTGTCACTGGACATTGATTTTTATAGCTGAACGGGAATTGATGACCTGATTATTATACATTTCTAGGGCTTTACAGCAAAGCTGTATGTAATACCAAATCCCTTGCTCTGCTGCAGATGTATGCTGTAGCAAGGGTTAATGGCTTTGGTGCCGCTCTCGTGCTGTTAAATACATCTGACTTGCACATTCTAGAGTAAGATGAAAGCTTGCGCTTCCGTGCACGCCGCAGAGGTTCTGGAGAGCGTGCGCACCTCGCGCTCTCGTCACAAGACAGACAAGCCATCCTGCTGCGCGCTTTCCGGTGCCCAGGGATCTAATCCTAGCCTTTGCTGGAGCAAACCAGCACCCCAGATGGGAAGCATTCCCTCTCTGAGCTCCCTCTGGCAGCCTGCCGTGTGCACAGGGCTCACTCCTGAACAGGGACATGGGTTTTCCTCTCGCCTCCCTGCATCAGCGGCCAGAGCGGGGTGCAGGGGTAGCACCACCATGCCCGAAGCACTGCGGTGCAGCCGCCTGCCTTCCTGCCTGCTCTGCAGCGGTGGGACGAAGGCCGACGAGCCTCGCTGCGGGTTGTAGGAACTCCAGTCCCTGTCCACCCGAGTATCAGCAGCAGCGAGTGGTTGGTTCCTTGCAGCTGTCTCCGGGTGCTCAGGCACACAAGGACAACTTTGTGAGAAGAGCCCTCTCTAACACTCCTCTTCATGGGCCTTCTGAACTCACAGAAAAACTCAAAGCTTAATTCTGAGCCTTAGTTAACTAATATGAATAATTTTTGCTCCAATTATGCAGCTAGATCATTTTTCTTTAAGAATCCTCATTTGACTGCCGGGCCATTTCCCATCAGTGATAATTTGCCTGAAAATTGGCATTTGAAACTCTTTTAATTTATTCCTTTGGGTACAGCTTTTAAATCTACTATTTTCTTACCTACCTCTCTCCACTTTCAATTGCTTTAAATCAAGTGCAGAGTGGCAGCTGTTGCTGGTTACATTTCCTGGGGCTTCCGAGGGCCTTGGCGGAGGAAGGGGCGCGCACCATGTGGGGGACAGTCCTGCCCTTTGGTCCGTACGCCTGGACCTCACCTCATTACCTTAATAACCAAATGCATAAATGCCTTTGGAAACAGGGCTAGTGTGGAGGTCAAGGAAATGGAATCCTGGGAACAGAAGGCAAAACATTATCCAGAAATCTTCACAGGCCTGGCACAGCACCTTGCCCATCACTCAACATGCTAATGACACTCCATTCACCCTCCCAAAATATGAATTATTCTACAAAGCGTATAAGTACCTACAGTTTAGTGGGTTGATTCTTTACAGTTCTTCACTGATAAAGGAAGAGGTTGCCCAGAATGTGATGTGGGATGGCCTTGTTTTTCTGCCTTGTTTCTTTTGAGGCAAACACTCTTCGCTGTATTTTCAGCTTTCGCTGTGGGTGGATACCATCTGTGGGAAAATGTGCACTGAAGTGGCAAACAGTAGATGACTGACGTTGGGTGTGAGCGCTTAGCCGGTTGCTGTGCTGGCAGGCTGTGAGGCAGGAAGTACGGTGTATTTTACAGAGGAACTTCCCTAGATTCCTCCCAGCTGTGAGATTAATATGCATGCGGTCTGACAAAATACTGATTAATGTCCAGTATCAGTCAGTGATAAAACAGCATCTGTTTTAATGTTAATAAATGAGGTGGCAAGCAATTTCCGTATAGAAATTACTCATGCATTTCATTTGCTGGTGACACAAGCTAATTGCAGAGTTAGAAGATAACACAGTACAGTTAATTTGGGTTACGGTGTCGTTACTCAAGCCAGAGTTCAAATCCAGACCTTACCAGCATGCAGTCTGGGAGAATCCAGAACTCCCACGAAAGGAGGAAGACTTCAGACAAAACGCCCTAGGTACCTAGCTGCCTAAATCCAAAGGAAAACATCTGGGATTTAGCCTCAGTCGGCAGCAGAGTAGTGCTGGAGAGGGCTAAAGCCACCAGCGTTTTCATTTCTGCATTGAATTCCCCTCCGGTTCAGCCAGCAGACCTGCACACAAGCCTTGAGAGCACCCGTCAGGGGACGCCCGAACCCAGCAGGGTGCCCAGACTGCGCTCCTCCGCCCCTCGCCTGCCAGGCCCCGCACAGCACGTCGTTCTGCACCGGCCAAAACGTAGGGACCCAGTACAGCCTGGAGCTAAGGGCATCCGCTTAGCATATGCTGCTGTTAGCTCCGGAGCCTTCGATGTAATGTAGAATCCCTGTCTTCCAAAGGGAAATCCACTACTAAAACATCCCCCGGTAGGAGAGAAAGCCCTTACTGGGAGGTACAGACGTCAGAGAGGTAACGGAAGAGTAACCCTAGGTAAATATGAGTTAGCAGAGTGAGGGGGAAGGAGGACCACTCAGCAAGCCTTCTCTCCTTCCTCTCCCCATCTGATCCACCTACCTCCTTACCTGTATACTTGGGGAGAAAAGAAATGGAGCAGCGTTCCTATAGATCCTCCGTGAGAAACCTGACTGCAGCTACCACTGTCAGCCACGGCTGCTCTCCACGTATGGCAGGGGGACGGGGAAGAGACATACAGCGATGAATTTCCTGCTCTTTGCTCTTCAGTTCATGCTCTGCACGCTCAGGCCTTCCTATGGAAGGGGTGGGGTGGGGGAGGGAGGATCCCACCAAATCCACCCAATGTGTGGGGGCCAGCAGCTCCCTTGGCAGGACTGGGCCCTGAGCAGTTCACCTGTTTCCACTATGACTGCAGTTGTTCAAAGCCTGTTGGAGAGATGATTTCAGCTTTACTAATCCTAACTTGAAAGCAGTAAATACCCACCAAGCACTACAGCTTACCCGCGAGAGCACAAGGGTAAAACCCAGCTGCAGTGCAGAAAGGAAGAGCAGCCTGAGAGGCAGAGGTCTATTTGGGTAGTAGTTCTGAATAAAAAATAAATTACATTAAAATGTATCCTGTAAGATTCACAGGATGTATCCTATATGATTCATTTACAACATTGTAATAACAGGATATCAAAAAAGTATGTGAAAAAATTAATTGAAGATTGAGATTGAACAGTTGTAGCTAAAAAAAAAAATACATTTCTATATAAAAGGTATTTTTTACATTACAAATGTGTTTTCTGTAGGTGAGGTATTGAAGGATCTCTTTTCTCTCTTATGTACTCCAGTGAGAATATATTTAGTAAATTTAGAATCCATCTTATGCTAGAAATGGAATTTTATTGTTATTCTGGTCTTGTAAGATTGATCACCGTGCTGTTTTACCAGGAAGCTAGATTGATTGAATTAAAACGTTAATCTGCAGTACAAATGGAAAGCAGCAGCAATATCCTACCTTGCCACTGCACACACAATATGGATAATGGTAAAATAAGAAAAATTAGAGGATTGCGTGGGTGACAGAATTACACAGTAAAAGTAATGACCAGGACAGAATACTGACAGATTGTGGATGCATGCAATTGAAAGGGAGTTTAAATATTAGCTCTTCAAAATGAAAATAATCAACTCTGAATTAGAGCTGACAGCCCTGAATCTGCATGAGATTTTCTACTAGGGTCCTGTCCAGCTCCGGCCTTAACATGGAGCAGTTCCAAGGCTTCACTAAATGGCAACATTTGGATTAACTTTTCCGCCACAACACGCTAGTTCGTCGGTAGCAGCTGGGGAGATGGGTACACTTGGGTTACACCGTGGTGTAAGCTGTAGTCAGCCCAGAACGTCTGTGCCCAAAGGAACAGCACGATGGGTGCAGTTTAGTGTTGAGAATAAAAAAAAAGGAGGATGACTCGCTCCGGCTGACTAGCAGTACAGCATGCATGTGTCTTCTATGGAACGTAACATCAAAACACTGATGTTAGAACTGCTAAAATGAACCTTATCCTAAACATCTAATCCGTCCTTCGGGTGCCCTGTGTGTCCCTGCGCGAGTACTGCATCTCCTGCTGCTTAATGCCGATGGCCTCAGCAGGTCAGACGGACACTGTGGGCGACCGGTTTTCATTTTTAGCTTAGATACCTGAAAGTTGCCATCGTAAAATCAAAAAAGAACTTATCTGTGCCACACACGTTTGACTGGAAACGCAGCACCGGCAGACTGTATCGCCGACCCGGCCTGCAGAGAGGGGCGTTGAAGTTGTGCGCTCAGGACCTCACGCAGGGAACGTTCAACTGAGCTGACGTGACACAAAACCACCTCCCCTCTCTCTGCCCCTTCCCCCACTTCGGTCAGTACCTCTGCAAGGCTTTTTACAAATCACAGCCTAGACACAAATCTCTTCTAAGCAGTTTGCTTCAGATTTCAGAGGAATGGCACAGCCCTGCAGCACTCTTCCCTGGTTTTGAGCTACTGCTGTCCTTTATTTAACTGGGAGGAGGGGATTAAAGGAGAGCAATAGGAAGAGCAAAAAAAACACCTTTGCCCTAGTCTGATGTATTAAATATGCAAGAAAGATACAACTACCTAGAAATCTGGTTTAGCTAGGAGAAAAAGTGGATTTGAGCCCATCAGCTTATTAAAGATAGCATCTTTTCAATCAGTAAAAAAAGAACATCTGAGGCTTCCATCTATTTTCTTTCTTCCACAGGGATCCTAATCATCTTTCAGTACCTTATCATTACTACGAACCTTTGGGACCTGATGAATGCACAATGTACATGTCCCACGAGCGGGGACGAAAGGGCAGTCATCATCGCTTCATCACAGAGAAAAGAGTGTTTGAGAACTGGGCACGGACATTCAACATTCACTTCTTCCAGCCAGACTGGAAACCAGAACCGCTCGCTGCAGGTCACCCTGAGGTTCAAGGGGTGGTCTGAGGGATGAACGCAGAGGACCGCAATCACGTCGCCCGCCGTGTCGGCCTTCGGGGTGTTGGACCTTGTGGGACAGCAAAGCAAGCGGGAGGCGAGGGGTAGCGGGAGCTGACAGCTGCGGCGGGGATGCTGTGACGAAGGAGCGAAGCCTCCCAAGAGTACTTTTTGTCGAACTGAGTATTAATCCAGTATACATAGCCTTTTTTGGCCATCTGACTTCCTGTATGTGTATGTGGTTTGTGAAAAACAATTCGAATATCATTAACGGGATGGTTAATTCATTATAGTTTTTTAAAGTACAACGCCACTGAATTTTCATAGTGAAAACTTACGGTATTTATTTAATGGAGGTTTTTATGCAACCTAGGCCAGTATTTTTCTAATTCACAGTTACGTGGTTGTTTATCTTTCATAATCTTTCAAATCCAAAACTAATATTGCTGATGGTTTGAAAGGCCTAGCTTTTTATTTATAAAATTTGTTGGGAAAATATGATTCTATATAGCATGTAATTAATATTTGATCTGGAAATGTTGCATTTCTTTTTAAAATTTTGGGCTCTCTTCCAGCCTAAAGCCCTTTAACGGCAAGAATAGTCCCATGTGCAGATCTAGTGAACTTCACGTTCTGACTTCTCATCTTAATATGAAAACGGTAGTGAAAATTCTGTTTGATAGTAATGTGCGTTTGCTGCTGTGCTATCAAGCTGCTGGTTTTTAATCAGGGGTGGGAGGAAGGAGGGCAAAGCTTATCCAAAAAACTCGCTGCCTATAGCAGCATGCTTTCGATGTAGCTAAGGCTAAAGTGTTCTGTCTTGCCTCTTGTCACCCTGCAAGAGGCTGAAGGAGCAACCCTCCTGAGGCAACAGACCACAAACCAGGCAGCGACGGTTTGAAACGACGCGACCAAATTTCTGAAATCCAGGAGTCACAGCGCCAGGTACTACCGTACCAGCCATAGTAGCCAAAAAGATGACAGCACTGCACCTGCGAAAAGCCCTGCCTTCCACTGTTCATCGCTGATCTTGGAGACCCTGGATCGCACTGAAACTGGGATGTGAAAAGGGTTCCACGGAATTATGCCCTGGAGAAGAGCGGAGTTAGAGCTGGCATCCTTCTGTGAAGTACATGCAGATGGCAGGTCCCTGCAAGCCAAGGGGGCGGGCAGTGCTGCTGCTGTATGTGGAACCTCACGGTGTGAGTTACTGGGTTACGTTGGGCTTGTGAATAAAGAAGATTTCAGTTACAGTACTATTCTCCCTTTTGCCTCACAAATATTAAATCTTTAATTTCTTCAAAGTAATCAGCAGCAGTAATTATTGCATGAAACGCTGTACCTCAGGTGACGAAAGGTGTCTCATGAGACAAACATGAAAGCTAGAACAAAGGTACCACCTTAAAACATCGAAATCCAAGAAGCTGAACCTCAGAGGCGGTATGTAGAACTGGGACCAAACTCACTGTCATTTAAACCCACTTTATAACCCACGGTTTTCCGCTCTCCCACACCGGATGGCAGTAGCTGCAGCTGCCCCACGGATACCCCGAACCTTTGGGGACAGGGTGAACCGCCCTGTCAGGGGCAAAGCAGGGTGGCCCGAACTGCAGGTCTCCAAGAGCCGCTCTCCTTGCTGCACCCTCCCCACTATGGAAGAGCAAGAAACCATAACCTGTTTTGCCTTAGAAGTTTTCTTCGGGTCTTCTTCCTGGTACGCACCACTTGGCAAACAAACGGAAGGCAATCTGCTCTTGCCGGTTGCTTCCAACCTGTCTCTTGTCAGCTGATGTTTCACTCTCCCTCCTTCTCTGTGTTTTATTCCTTCCAGTTTATTTCATTCTGCAGAAAATTGAATGGATTTGGAACTGATGGTAATTAGAACACCCCTTCCGGCATGTGCCCTGGGACGTGTATCCAGCATATATAGCTCAAATTGATGAACTATGTCAAACTGATTCACAGATCATCTCTAATGTGACTGCGAGAGACGGTACAGATCACAGTAGGTCCTCTGACACCACCATCCTTTTGTTATTTCATTAGTGATACCAAAACAAAAAGCTCTTGTCATTCTAAAAGAGAGCTCCTAGTTTTGCCACTAATCGAGGGCTGCAGGGTGTGTATGCTGTTTGATGTGTTAAAGCAGATCAGTTTAGAATAGATTACACTGATGGACTTTCAGTAATCGGTAGAAACACGGGGACTTGCCAGACTGTTGTGCTCCACGCGCTTGTTTCCTGACTGCGAGACTGGTCAGTATCAGGAAGATCAGATGAAGCGTTAAGACTATGAAGACAAAACATGGTTTAACTGACATTAGATCGCCTGACTTCTAGCAGAGGGAAGCCATGGACTGTAAATAACTCCCTCTTCAGTTTTGGCTAATAACAACTTATTACCTTTTGAACAAACCAACCCCAAACTCACTTTAGTCTCACTGGCTTCCTGTGGGGTTTCAGCAAGTTCCTCCAGCTACTTAGAACTAGTATGAGGGAGTATTTTCTGAGAGTTAAGTCACTCCTGTATATATAAAACCCTGCAGAAGGAATGTGACGATGCCAAGGAGGCTGCAAGTTTTAAATAGAGCTGATCACACAGATTTAGATGCAATGTAAATCCAGTCTGAAAAGCACAAGTTTTAAGAGTGCAAGAGAAAGGTAAATAATTTTTAAGAGTGCTGCGATTTTAATTTACAAATTACTGATGTATTTTTTCTACAAAAGCATGATTTTTGAACTACAGCATATCCTGCTACATTTCAGCCTGGAGTGAGGTTTTATGGCCTAGTTATAAACCAAACAGATTTATGACAGAAAATGCTGTCAGACCAGAGGTAAGTAGTACAAACTAGGCACTGCTGCCATTCCCCGGTTTACGCTGTCATCTTACACCCTGCGCTATAATTTGATCGATTCATGATCCTCAGCACGCATCATTTCACATATTAAAACCAGTGTTTACAGACATCAGCAGTTTTAAGATCTATGTTACTTCAGTTCTGAACCCCTCGCATACCTTAACGCCGTTCCGCTCAGCTTCATCAGTGTAGCTGTTTTTCATCCTGAAGAACCATAGCTCTTGTGCCCTGATACGTGCAACTGGAACCGAGAACGACCGAGAAAATATCTCTGCAACTAAGAACAGAAAAACACAACCGTTGGTTTCTGTTAGTCTGGCACGGTGGTTGCAAGGGGTCCAGATGATGAGACAAAGCAAAACCACGATGCGCTTTGAGAAAACCTTCCACCCAAGGTGTTAAAGCACCTCAGAAAGACAAGTTAATACTGTTTGTTTATTCCTGGGTGAGGAAACTGAGGACAGGAGAGGTTAAGAAACTCACCAAGACCAAGTTACAGCCATAGCGCCAGATTTTTGAAGAGTTTAGGGTCTGCTGACAGCCCCTCCTGGCTCTAGCCAGGACAGCACACGGTGGCAATTTCACATACATACACACACACGAACAGGAGCGTAAATGGGTAGAATTCTGCAGGAGGTGCTCACCTGCATGTTGTCCTACAGTATTTCTCTGGCAAACTTCTTGGGAGACAAAGTGATTTTTACCCAAAATAGCTCTACCGAGGCAAGGACACAGTAATATAAAAATAGCTGGGAGAGCACTGTGGGATGGGGTGAGGGGGATCTAAAGAGTAAGGAATAAAACATGGTTTGAGCCATCCAGCTGTAACATAAAGATCCAAGATGGGCGGAGCTGACAGGGTGGAAAGTTGTGGCTGATAGCAATGGCTGTCCACAGAAGTTTCTTTTCAGTATTCTAGAAATCTATCACGTGCCACTCAAATTCTGATAATAACTTCTGACTAATGAAAGTTAGTTATTTTGGCTGATGGAGGGAGCTGGAATACTTAGTTCCCTTAAAAAAATAGCTTAGGGTAAGAATCATAAAGAAACAGTGAAAGAGTACTTGTAAGACAACAAAATGTAGTGCAGAAGAGGAGAAAGTACAGAAACCGTACAGGTATCGATACTTCACCTTACCTGGTGCATCAGGTAATACTGATCGCTGTGAGTTTCCAGCTGCCTCCTGCACACACACCTTACACAGCTCAAGCAGAAGATTTTGTAAGGAGAAAGGAGGAGAAGAAAAAAATACTAAGGACAATCTCCTTTAGAAAAACCTAGGACGTATGAAAGGGCGAGAGTCTAAGACGGTGAGAAGCAGAAAAGTACAAAACTCAAAGGAGGTTTTATTAAATGGCTGTAAAATGCCTCTGATTATGCTAAATACCATAAAACCCACTAGACTGTTAAATGTTTGGTACACCAAAAATTGCAACAAAACATGAAATGCCCAATTTTGACCACAGCGAGGATGGAGTTTCAGTATCAGAGTGGAAATAAAGATGGTGACTTTTACCACATCTGGCTGCAGAACAGGCTCCATGGCAAACGCAGACGTGGGGAAAGAGGCCGTGAACCAGCATCTCCTTCCCACCCGCAGCACCAGCAGGATAGCACACAGCTCGCCGGCCACAGCCCTGTGCTGCCAGCAGAAAAGGGGGGAACTGCCTGGTGTTGTCTGCCCTGTTGCTGACAGCAGACCCAGCCAGGGAAACCAGCCGGCAGATGGTCACCACACCGTGGCCTTGCTCGCTGCGGGGTACTCTGGCCAGGGGTTGTCTTCAGAAATCAGGAAGACGGAAAGACAGGAAAGTACAGACAAGCAATCCCAGCATGTTCCAGCCAAACGGATGGAAAACTGTAATCAGGATCAGAATCGGCAGCCATAAAGAAGGTGCACTGGCTGAGATGCAATGCAGCTTCTGGAAGAAAAGCCACGCCTCACAAACCTGTTTGGAGTTCTCCAAAGTTCTCTGAAGCAAGTGGACTGTAAGACCCAGGCGATGAGTCCACTTGGAGCTCCCCAGCTAGTTCTGAAAGGCGTCTCTCAAATAACTAACAAAGCAGCTGTGGTCCCATGGGATGGAAGAGAAGATCCCCACCTAGGGAACCCGTCTGAACACGGGAAATGAAGGCTGAGAGGACACACCACCAACTTTAGGTTACAAGCAGAATGCCACAGGAAAACATCTTTGTATTTTCTCTGCTTTTTTGTTCTCTTCCTCGGCATTTACCACAGGTCACTCCCAGACACAGGACATGGGCTAGACTCAGTCTAAATAACAGAGAAGAAAAAAACATGATAAAAATGCTGTATCCTATGAACATCAACGCGTACACTGAAGCCCAGTTACGGCTTTGGCATACTCTGAGCGTGCCGGGCAGGCCCGAGATCTGAGAGCAGCCACCGCAGTCTCCCTGTACTGAGAGCAAAGTCAGCGCGTCTGAGCTCGGGTGGAGAGCAAGGCCGGGCCCTTTTTACCAGCCCAGGAAAGCCACCTTAGTCATTTGGTTTCCCAGAAGCTGTTGATCGCCTTTAGGAGATGCCAAGTGATATTTAAATCTGCCAGCTTCTTTACACAGCCCAAACAATTGCTAAGGTAACCTCGGTAGCTTTTTGCACATTAGATACTTCCTGAAGTACCAGGGATGTCGAGGGAATAATGCAGACGTAGCAGGGTGTAAGGTTCCAGGACTTTGCTGACTTCGCTTTGGCCATCAGATCAGTCGGAGCCTATTCGTTAGGATCCAAACACACAACACGCTGCAAGTCTGTCGACAGCAAAGTGAAGGAAGTTCTGAAGGGACCGTGTGGTGTGGCGGAGCTTAAGGCAAGAGCTTAGGTTAGGTTTATGTTTTAACGAAAAAGGCGAACGGATTTATAACCTCTGAGGATAGGCTTCCCCCCACTGCATCCTTGCGGCAACCCAGCTGCACAGTGCCAGAACTGACGGGGCACTGGCGCTCAGTGGGACCGTTTGTTGTGTTGGACACTTCCCACCACAGCATTATTTTATTTTTGACGTGGCTGTACATCTGTAGATGAGCATTACGTGAAACACAAAAGCTGTTCCTGGCCAGTCCATTGCAAATGACATGGCAGAGACTGAGCAGCTACACAGAAACAAGCAACAAAAGGAAGTGCAGAAAACCTTTTGTACACACAAACAAAACCCACAAACACAGGGACTGCTGCAGAGAAGGGGACGTGAAAGAATGGTACAAAATACAAACACACACTGCAGCGATACACTGTGGATTTGCCATTCCACATGCACTACAGAGACCAAGGGAGGTAAGGGCACCCTAAAACCATCACAATTCTGAGTATTTTGAGCTACAAGCTTAACCTGAACAGGAAAACCGCTATGGAAAAAGTAACTTAACAAAAACCAAACAGCAGTATCTAATGCTTAGTGATGCTCTGCACTGGCAAATATCAAGGCCTGGGCAAAGGGAGTAGTACTATTACACTGGAACTGGGTATAAAGGACAGAGCCTACACTTAAAACGGCCGCTACATGCAAAAGCAGCGGACCCAGCAAAGCATTTAATACACGACAGCATTATGCCAGAAGTCCTCTTGCAGGCAAGAAAGGCAATATATTTGCTATTTCAGATTAGGCAGCTTTGACACAGTGACAAGCATGACACGCCACAAATCTCCCAAATAAGCCACAGCCCAGTTGCCTGGTCCCCATGGAGCCATGTCACCAGAGCAATGTGAAAAAATGTCACTTCCCAAGAAGTGGCATCCCTCTAGAGCTTTGCCAGCACTGCAGTTTTACTGCTGAAACCGGCTGTTTCTGGCACAGCTTGGTTCATGCGACGGTTTGCTGTGAAGAGTGCTGCGAACCGTGCTGCCAAAATAATGGCTGTGGATACGGTTCACATCTGTAGGAAAGCCTGTTGGCCAGAGCAGCAAAACTGGCTCGGTATTGGACAAGGCTTCAGTGTTCTTTGCACATACACATTAAAAGAAAGAAAAAAGAGGTTAAATTTGCATGGGGAAGAAGGCACGGCACAATCAAACATTAATAGATGTACATCTTCATAAACTTTGAACTGAAACCTTAAACACTATCAATTTAATCACTAAATCAGGCAGAAATCCTCATTAAGGGAGAAAAAGTAACTCATTTTAAAGAACTTGCAAGTGAAATGAGTGCTATGAAATGCTGATTTCAAAGTATGTTATGCAGCATATACAAGTTTTCATCATAAAACAC
>NW_010266873.1:0-35675 GCF_000690775.1 Eurypyga helias | reverse complement strand
CCTACAGCACATTATTTTTAAAAGTTCACGGAAATAGGGAAAGGAGGAATAATAGCAGAGTGCACACAGCAGAGGATATTATCTTCCATGAGAAACACATTTCCCTGTTGTGAGTGGGTTTTTTTTTTAATTTGCCTTTCGCCACTTAAAAAAATGCAAAAACTATTACGCTCGTTGTACAGAGGTGTCAAAGCAGTGGTTGAGAAGACAGTTTACTATATACTCTGCTATTTTCCGTGGTTCGTAACTTTACGCATAGATTAGTCTCGTGGGTGAAATATTTTATGCTTGTCGTCAGTCCAAAGGTGAATTAGTCTGGGAGGGTGATAAAATCCTACCAGGTCACACACAGCTCTGTGACACAGCTGGAGGATCTGTACACAGGCACACTTGACTTTTCGGATACTCCCAATATTTTTATATGGTACAGTTTGGGGACAGAGGTTCATCTCTCCAAATGCTGCAGGCTGCGTGAAATACACCATTCCCACTTTGTGACTTACCTCCCACTTCATCTATTTTTATCGAGTCCCAGTAATCCTGAACTTGTACTTCCATTCACAACAAAGTACTGGATCAAATCAAGCTACCACCAGCAACTGGCAGCTTCATTTCCCCATCTATGCTGAAGGGGTAATTAGCTCAGTTTTTGAAAGTCTTCAGACCAGAAATTTCTTATTATTCCTTCCCTCTAAGCATCCATCAAAGCAGAGAAAGAAGCAGCTCTCAAGCTTGAAAAAGCCCTTGAATGACAGGCTGTTGGCATCAGGGCTACAGACTTCCCTCGTGGGACAGTCTGTCCCTCTTTTCTCCCGCGAGGAACGCGGTACAGCACGTCCCCATCCTCATCGTTTCGCCAAGCCTCTCCAACCCTGACACCTTCACGGCTGAATCTGCCCTTTGCTCCTTCCCACATCACTGACTTAGTCCTACGTGCAACTCAGCCCGGCGCCAGCACGCAGCGACACCCATCTAAGGCACATGTGACCCTTCCACCGCATTTCGTGGGTCTGGTACCAAAGAGCGGCCACCCGACTGCTGAAACACGAGAGGGGAATGGCGCCGTTTGCAGACACTCAGCATCAGAATTAGAACCAGATTATATTTGCTTTTCTGTAACTGGTAATGGAGACCAGCTTTTAGGGGGGAAAAACAATCAAAACAACGAAAAGCACCCAATGCCTAGAAGAGATACACTGTCACTACTGATACTTGTAAAGACACTTCTGAACAGCCCATGGTCTTTGCCTGAACCGTAGCATTTCACGGTCATACTCACTTCAGAAGATTTATCTGGCACAGACTGATGCCAAAGAAACGCTGATGATCTCACCACTACTCAGGCTTCTTTCTCCATTGATTTTTGTGGCAATCTCACTTTTCAGTCTGCGACGAAAACGTAGCTTGGACTCCTACATTTGTGTAAACGTTTGGGCACGGCCATACAGAACAGCGTTCTCAAAGACAGACAGTATTTCACAGTTCCGAAACCAAGTGCAGAGACATGAGAGAATGGGAGTGCAAACCTACAGACAGCTTACCTTCCCTGCGGTGCAGCAGCAGTAGTGCATTTCAGAATGTCATCCCGAAAGAGAGCTGAAAAACTGAAATGAAACAGCTTACCTTTTTATCAGCCATGAGTATTTATTCTAAACAAGGCCTGTGAAACCCACTGGCAGACCTATCGAGGACATGGTGCAGATGTGAACGTCCAAATTTTGCAAGCATGGGCATGCTTGGGTCACAGACCTATCTGCAGACTCACAAAATGCTGAAATTTCATTCTGCTCTGGAAGTTTCTATGCAAAGAAACATCAAGAAACATCCACCTGGCTTGTTTTCTGGATTCTATTGAAAAGATCACCTGTGCACAACGGAGGAAACATCTGTACTGCACAAGAACACTGTTTGGCATGAAAAACACAAATGGTTTGTGAGTGAGAATGACCTGGCTGGTTCCCAGAGCCTAGATCCCAAACTGAGTTTGAAGGACTCTCGGGGAAAATGAAAATATTACTACTGTTAAATAAATATACAAAGTGCATTTACAGACAAATCTGTGACATTCCTACACTTGCTTTCAGACTACAACCACTCAGGGAATAGAAGTTACCACTGGGTAGAAAATGCCGTGTCCGAAGCGTAGCACAGACTCCGAGAACGATCTGTTTCAACTCCTCACTTTGTGCACATAATAACGTTAGAAATGCCGAAGCATCGTTTGCTGCGTTCCTGTCAAACCGTTGTTCTCACTTCAAGTTAATCACTTTCACAGGCACACTTACGAGTGCTTCTATTCATAAACTGCAATTTAATAACCCACCTAATTGCCTCCTTTTCCCCAAGCAGATAAGCTTTTCAAAGGGCTGCATCTTTCGCAAATTCTGCCATTTGCAAAATTCAGCTGAGTTCTGTTGATGTTTCTATCACCCCCTGCACTTTTGGAAAGAGAAAAATTGAGTATGGTCTGGGGAGTCCGAGTGAAGCGTAAGTGCAGCTGAAGCAAGGCACAGAGCTCCATCAACTTCAGCCACTTTTTGAAGCGTCACAAAACTTGCCTATAAAAAATATTTGATTAAAAATATTCATTACAATTGAAAAAGAGTATTTAAGGCTGCATTAAAAAAAAAAAAAACCAAAAGCTAAGCAAGTCCACGTGAGAAATTCCACAGGATTCATTTCTGTACCGCATCTACACACTCCAGTGTCTCTCTGTGTGTCTGTACCATCTCTCTACAGCAGAGCTTAGTTGTCTACAACAGATCTTGGCTGAGACATCAGAAAGAGCTGCAGGAGGAGGGGAAGGTTTTCTCTTTTTAAGAAAAGTCACGGTTGTGTCAGATTTTGGATACGAAGTCATTGCTTATGAAGGGTGCTATCCAAAAACTCAACCCCAAAACCCAGCACAGTGTGAGATCAGAGACCCAGCACTAGGAACGCTGCTCAGACCTGCCCCCTCTGAACTTCAGCCTGTTCTTGGCGCTCGGCTGCAGGAGGAGGGGAAGGTTTTCTCTTTTTAAGAAAAGTCACGGTTGTGTCAGATTTTGGATACGAAGTCATTGCTTATGAAGGGTGCTATCCAAAAACTCAACCCCAAAACCCAGCACAGTGTGAGATCAGAGACCCAGCACTAGGAACGCTGCTCAGACCTGCCCCCTCTGAACTTCAGCCTGTTCTTGGCGCTCGGCACGTGCTACTGGGATTCCTGCTGTTCGCCACGAAGCACAACAGCGAGTTCTCGGTGCCCGAAGTGCAGTGAGGCAGAGGTGCAGCGGGCAGCCGTGACCTCCTGCTAACGGATCATTTTGTACCTTTATCCTCTCCAAGCCTTCAAGATGTATGGAGGGGGAAAAAGTTGGTTTCTAATACTCAAGAGATGCCCTACACTGCCGTGTGTATTGTGGTCTGGCGTCAGCTGGAAGCCTCGTGGCTGCCTTCCCGGTAGCCCTCGCAGTCAGTGTGCACACAGCTCTCTGGCACGTTCGCTACCCCTAACCCGAAGCTGTGACGCCACAAGCAATCTGAAAGGCAAGAAAAAAGGACAAAATACATGTTTAAGCACTCAAATTTGTACGTTCTGTGCAATATGGAAATGCTCAATACCATATTCTAAAAATATATATATTGGCTCTGATATTAAGTGTGATTGCAAATAATTCCTAATAACTACAGGGATACATATCTAGCGTGTGCACCATGTGTGCATCGTGTGAGCTTTATTATGATTAAGCTAGGGAACAGCTTCCAAAAGCCTCTTGCCAACAGACTTGTCTCTATACATGCACAAATTTGCTCTTCTCTTGACTGACATCAGCGTGTTATACAGACAAACCCCTTTTAGCATACGTTCATCAGTAAACGTCCAAGAGCAGCAAGCCAATGCGCCAGAACAGAACTTACAGAAGTAAGAACAGAACTAGGTGATACAGCCTATTTTCCAAGGGCTCAGAAACTACAGAACACAACAGGACAATTTGTAACATTTTTCATCCTGATGCCAGAGTCAGTTCGCTTCGGTGCAACAATCCACTGCACTGAAAATCCTGAAAGAATCCAACTTCATACTGTAAGGAGTGAAAACACAACACCTATGAACAGTGGACATGATGGACATGGCGAAGTTGTAGTTTCACTTTTTCTGGCATTTTTTGAAGTAGACTCAGTGAGGTCATCATATATTTTTGCTTCACTTTCACCAACTCTTAAGAGTCCCAGGCTCAAAACTGCCTAAGGTGAAAAGGGTTAATCTAAGGGTTGTGTTTAACAGGGTATAAAAACAGATTTTTTTTTTTTAAATCAATACATTCTAGAGTATTTTTATTTTTGTGAAGAAAGCTTTCAATACGTCATGCAAAAGCCTGCAAAGTGGCTTAAGTTTTTATTGATAAAATGACATCTTAAATAATGTTCTGCACAATGTCTTGTAAGATTTACTTTGAAGTACAGAAATTTGCCACTTCACAACCAACCTCAGCAATTCTGTTACTGTGTTTAGGTCCCTCCTCATTTTAAAGTTTTAACGAGAAAGAAAAATTGCTCAGAACAACATGGAACTATGTTTAAACCTAGACAAAATAAACCCCAAGTCTAACATTAAAACCGTTTGTTAGACTCTCTTCAGCAAAAGGGGCAGAAGAGATGACTTGGGAAGAACCTTTAAAAGCGGATCTCAACGCCGTGTTTCCCTCTGACCACCAGCCCCACGCAGAGCACGCGGGTGACAGCCAGGAGTCCAGGGTAGTAGGCAACGCGATCATCTTTCTTGCTTGAATTTAGAAGACGTGTTTCATGTGCTTGATTCCGTATGTTTTAAAGAAAACCATGATGATCAATGCCCAGAGTCCTAAAATAAATCCTCCAGGAGGATGCCAGTCCTTTTGTTTTGGTTTCTGGGGGGGGGGGGGGGAAAAAAAGAAAAGAGAAAAACAATTTATACTTAGTTTTCACATCAAGTGCCAAAAAATTATCCTTGCAGTAGAGAAAAATACCAATAGGCTCTATTTCTTCATAAAATAGAAGCATCTTTCATCCTGACATGGTAGAAAGGCTGACGGGAGGGGAGCAGCCCCTCGAGCAGGGAGGTTAAGTGCCACAAAAAGGCCACTAGACCTGCGCCTGAGTCACCATGTTGACGGTGCCCATCAGCGTTGGGGGACATGTTCAAACTCATTTGTTTGGACAGAATTTCTCGGGTCTGGTCTCCTGTTAATACAAGAGAAAAATGCTGCGAGTATGAAAAACAGATCCTGCAAGTGAAAATGTGAAAGAGGAACGACGGCGTTGTTTTTTTCACTACCCAGAATGTTTTCTACAGGTCCTTTTGTACTCAGAATTATGTGAATAAACAGATATCTAACCACATAAGAAGCTAAGATTCATTATTACAGGACTATCATAAAACAAAATAGGGTTGTTTTTAATGTCAATCACATTTCCCAGGGGCCTCATTGAGTCTAACTGCCTTTCCTTAATGTAGAAATATATTCTGCAATTCAAATATCTGTCCCTTCAACTATTCTTTCTGTCTTCAGTAAAAAGCAATACACTGCAATTTGTTAAGGCCTTTTCTATCTCACGTTTAGCAGTAAGACAAGATAAAACTTGTCCGTCCTCTTCCTCCTCCTATGTAAAAACATTTCAGATGCTCCATATTCAGTGAGAAACAGATTGCAGAAGGTTAAGAGCTGCTGTGTGCCCCAAGATCTGTCTGAGGCTGAGAATAAGGTGAAGCTACAAGAATGCAAAATTTTAGTTGAGTATCATCACAAAAATACCAGAATTACAGCATTCAGAAGTATAACTCAGTCCCTCTTGCCTGTGCCTGCTCTTGCCCTCAGCAGGTGTGTTTTACAGATCTCCTAGGCAGACGGGGATGATTTACTATTACAATAATAAATACGGAAGCGCTTGCTGAGCTTTTTATTCCTGCCTTGCTGAAAGATTTGCACTATTTTGTCCTTGTACGGAACGAGACGCAAGGGGCACAGGGAGTGTTTTGGTTTTGTTGTATTTGAGTCAAATTTCAAATTCTCTTTTTGCCAGGTGAGTCACTGTTACAGAAGATGGTTGTTTCAATTCCGGCGTGAATCTGCACACGGCAGTGCGTCGTTCTCCGCTACGCGTACCAGGTGGCTGGTGAACTTTAATGCAATAAGGAACAGTTTGCAGCGTCTGTTCTTTCCAAACAGCTTTCCTATCAACAAGGAAACGATGTTTGTTGATTGCTCAGCTCCCATTTTCTAAGCTGCACAGTTTCGGTGTTAGGATTTTTCTCTAAGTGCCGTGTTTGTAATTAAAAAGTGTAACAAATAGCCGTGTCAGCCGAGACACCCGTAGAACTTGGCATGCTGAAATATTAATGGTTTTACTCTGATACAGGAATCACAGAATCAGCATTATAATTTACACCGCCACCACCGAAGACGCGAGCAGAGGTGGTGGCTGTGTCTGCAAACCACGCCGTTTCCTCGGAAGCTCTCGGCAGCTGCACTGTACGTATGTGCTGGTGGGAATCTGCCACCTCGCTGGTACTCGCAACCCCCCATCTCCGTATAAACGCCTCGGAAAATCACTCCGCACGTCCAAAAAGGCTGCCAGCACACCTTCTGAAAGCGACAGCCTACGACACTTCTCCCCACAAAGGAACTTTCTTGTTTAAATCCTCCTAATTAACCCGTAACTTCGTATGCATATTGCAGTGCCCGTTTCATCAATCTCTTTGTACTATCAATCTTCCCTTTCTTGGATCTCAGACAAATTCCTTACCACAAAGTGGCACCTGACCCGTCTAGACAAATGACTTCAATTTGCAGTCGGTGACACTAAAAGCCTCTCTCTCCTATTTTGTATAGAACACGTAATTTAATTTCTTTAAAGAATTTATATGAATAAATATTTATAAGGTGATCTATGAGTATGGTTTTACATTTTGTCATGCCATGTACTGAAGCCTCCAAGGAATTCCGCAAGCAGACGGAGGCCAGTGCAGCAATGGCTCTGCGCGAGGAAATCAAGGACGTACTTACCGTCAGTTTAAATCCATGGGTGCAATGTTAAAATGTGAGGGATTAAAAACATGAGGGCACAACAAAAAACGTATGCAAGGCCATACAAGAGCTACATACTTAGTCATCTTAAAAATAAATTACCTTAATGAGAAAGATTTACAGACCCAGAGACAGAAATCTACACATAAATATCAAACCTCAATAAAAGGGCAAAGAGATGAAACTCTATTGTACGTCTGTAAGTCAATAGTGAGGTTAATTGAGCACAAAATTATATTGAGAGATGGCAGTGTTTTCCACGAGGGGCATACAGACACCGAAAGCTTATGAATACCCAAAGCAGGATTACGCAGATGCATGCTTCAACCTACAAAGCGTACCTGTAGGAGCTGAAATAGGCCGTTTTCTTTACATTAACTTGATCATAGATTCCCAAGAAAGTTCATCGCTGAATTAAAAATGTAATTAGCTTCTGAACTGCCAGGTTCATCCTTCTAAAAGCCTAACAAATAGAACAGGAGACTCCAGGAGCAAACCTGTGTCCAGCTGGTCAGGTCAGTTAAGCAGTGAACAGCACTGAGGTTCCTGACAAAAAGCTGCATTTTTGCACCTGTGAATCAAACCCACGTACATGTGAGACGGAGTCGCTGCTCCCATAAATTACGCCAGGAATTGTTCCTGGAACGCAGGCTGGCAGAGAGGTTTCAGGCGGCACCGTGGTAAGGGCGGACCCAAGGATGCGTTCCCCTTGGCACAGCTGTCACCACCACAAGCACTGCCGGTGTCACTCCGAGCTGTCACAGCTCCGCCGGCAGACTTGGTGAAGTCCCGGGCCAGGGCAGGATGCCCTTCTCTGAACATACGTGAGCCTGCACTGCTGCAGAACCTGCTCTGGCTATTTCATGCAGGCAGGCGGGGAAGTCACAGAGATCTCTCCTAACGGGAAAAACTATTGAAGTAAAGAAGAATCACTTTAATAGCAAATGAAAAAGTTTCCTTTTTAGATACACCTACTGGGAAAAGGTTCAGAAAAGACAGAATTTTATCCTCTGCTTGTACCAGCTCTGTGGCCATAAGCAGTCCCTAGATAATCTGTCCCTTTATATCAATTTTAGGACTCATCAAAAAGCATCAGTGAATATAAACATTTTTTTCCCAGGTCCCTAAAATGAATGCAGTATTCCTCCTATGAACACTGCCTAGTCCAGGGTCTTATTCCAACAAATTTCTGTGAAAGTCAGGCAATTTTTGAGAGTCAGGCATCTTCTTGCTCAAAAGAAAATGCTAAATTTTAATTTAGCAATTTAATTTAATAATAGCACCTCTCCTATGACGAAAGGCTGCAAGAACTGGGCTTGTTCAGCCTGGAGAAGAGGAGGCTCCGAGGAGACCTCATTGCAGCTTTCCAGTATCTGAAGGGGGCCTACAAGGGTGCTGGGAGAGGACTTTTTCCAAGGGCCTGTAGTGATAGGACAAGGGGTAATGGGTATAAATTGAAATCAGGGAGGTTTAGATTAGATATCAGGAAGAAATTCTTCACAGAGAGGGTGGTGAGGCACTGGAACAGGTTGCCCAGAGAAGCTGTGGATGCCCCATCCCTGGAAGTGTTCAAGGCCAGGCTGGATGAGGCTTGGAGCAACCTGGTCTAGTGGAAGGTGTCCCTGCCCACGGCAGGGGGGGTGGAACTAGATGATCTTTAAGGTCCCTTCCAACCCAAACCATTCTATGATTCTAAATGGACATTAAAAAAAAAAAAAGTTAAGTGCTGCAGTATTTTAATTTGCAATTAATTACGTAGCTTTATTATGCCTAAACTGACGTGGCAGTGTGTGCTATTAAAAGACTACAGGTTGGCTGCAGTATTTAAAAGCTATGTAAACTTGCTCGTATTTGGGACTGATCAGGAGGAGCAGAGGCAGTAGCTCTTGCGGCCCAGGCTATGTGAATGGCACTGTTGTCGGACCCACCCGAGAACGGGGCATACCAAGTACTGCTGACGTAACGGACGGATTTCGGCTTTGTGATCCACGCCACCAAACGCCCTCTTTATCCCTCCGCTAATGCCAGTAACAGATGAAAGGCATGTACGAACGGGTACGATGTGTCACAAACAAGTACGTTTAGCAGCTGAAAAGCTAGTCATTATCGAATTGCTGGAGATTCCAAATTAAAAAGACTGATAGCTAAGCAACAGCAAGCTTCCTCCTGTGAACAGTTTTCTGTTGGACGCTCTCTAGTTCTGGTAGACTCATTATCCAGTGGAACTTAAAAAACAGAGAGTTGCTCCAAGTACTGTAATTAAGGAGAGGATAAAACAGTGTATTTTCAAACTGCATGGGTCTGTAGGGATCCAAATGGAAAGTATCCAAGACTTTCAACAAAGGTGTTTCATAAAACATGCAATACTTGTTACTTCAATTAAAATGAGTTTTATGCAAAAAATATTAAAAAGTATTAAAACTGAAGTGGTAATTCAGGATGACTTAATTGTAAAATGTTACATCAGAACAGAAATAATATTTAAAGCATCGTGTATTAACATTTCACGTGGAAAACACTATTAAATATCATTATAATCCATCCCTACAGTCCTCTTCCAGTGGCACTCTCTTTGCATCAGTGTCTGAAATAAGGACAAAAATACTGGTACAGGAAGCTTTGGGTTAAACTCAAAATCCACACGGGGATGGCAGCAGTAGAGAAAACAGTGCAAAATATCTGTATGTAAGCGCTCAAAACCAAAACTGTGTTCCAAATAAAAGCTGTGTTCCAATGAGTCCACTCAAGTGGCAGCTACTGTATTCCAGATGAATCCCTGCTGATCCCCCCTCTGCAGTTTCAGCACAGACCAGCGCCCTCCACCCCGTTTTGGCCTGTTGATTGCCCCACAGGTGGCATGAATCTCGCCCAGGATTCTGGAGCAGCAGACAGCAGCAGGTACAGCACTGGAGGGAGATGCTGCGCACACCCCTCCGTGGAGTTCTCCACCTCGGCTCGCCCCGGGGGCCAGCAAACACTGTGAAGCAGGCCGGCTGCTCGTCTGTGCGGTGCGCTCTCATTATTCGATCACTGGGGGGAAATTTATGTATTTTGGGGTGTAAATTTCCAAATCTCTTCTTGGTCAGTCTCCATTTAAATGAACATTTCTATTGCTCACACTGCAATACTGAAGATATTCTTTCTTGTTTCTCAAGATATGTAATTTTATGTTGGGGTCTGTGTTAAAGACCAGTACTAAAATGTGACAAAAGATCCACATTTCAAAACAGGTCTTTGAAATCCAAGGCCAACCTTACCCGAAACTGAAACAACCCATCTGCTTCTCATCTCAGAAGAAAACCCCAGTGATCTCAAACTGAAAGACAAGGAAACTCCTTGGAAAAGCCTATTTTGCAGTACACCACGCCAACAGTACATTATGTATTTCCTAGAGGCACTCCATAGCAATTCTGCTACTTGCAATTTAAAGTTTCAAACTGGGTAATCCTCTCAATTCTTAAGACAAAGCACGCAACAAAGTTTAATTTCAGAATGAATTTACACTTATCACGAGCAAATCACAGCATTAAGCACGTCCTCAAAGCTTGTAGTGGAAGTAAGCACTATTAATTTGGGAGTTACTCTTTTGAATTGGGGTCCTCACAGGGGGGTGGGGGAAATCAAGTAATTCCAGCCATCTAGTAATAGTTTAATCCTCTTTTGTGCCCACAGCAAGATTAAAGCCGTAAGAACTCCAACATAAATGTGACTGTTAAGCTGCAAAACAATTTAAAGCACTTTTGTCTAATCTCCTGGTTTGTATTTATTAACCACAGTGCCATGATTACTGATATCTCCAATATTAATAATGAAGAAAGTTCACTCATCAACAGAAACTCACCAAGGATACAGGAAAGAACAGCAGTTAAACTAAATTAACATATCAATGCCAACAACTGCATTTTAAGTATTTACTTTGAAAACTTGTGTAATCACCATAATATAAACTACAATACTGCTCTGATAGCTTTAGTTTTTCATTTCCTCCTGAAATATGTAATCCATAAGGGCTTTTTAGAAATGAACTGCTACTTCAAAAATGGCTGCTCACTTATGCTCTACTTTCAGTGTTATGTCTCAGCATTACACAGCACTTTAAAGTGCTTTTAGGGGTTTAACAATTATTCATTCATCTTCCAACCTGTGAGACAACACATAATATACTCCCTCTAATCAAAGGGAGCTTTCCCAGCACCTGGGACCCAGCGCAGTTTAATTCCCAGACAAGCCAGCGCTCCGATGAACGATGCCCACCTGGCAAACACAACAGGGACGGTCCTAGGGGGCCTCCAAACCAAGGCACGTGACTTCCCACGTCCAGAGCTAACACACCCGGCGCCCTGCGCTGCCAGCGGTGACCATCCGTACCATCCTGGATAGACGGGCACAGCAGCGGCACAAGGGCTGAGCTCCTACCTCCTCAGCTACCGGCCAGTTATATCGCAGAACTCACGTATGCTTTAGGGTCGAGATGAAAAAAATCACAATATGAAGTTGCACTTTGAAAAAAAACCCCTAACTACACCTATTTAAGGTATATTAAGGAAATTGGGGTTTATATTTTAATCAAATTCATACTCTTCTATGAAGCCATGATCACGATTTTTTCACAAAAGGGCACCTAAGTGTACAGCAAATATATGAATTACATTTCCAAACACAAAGCTTCATGCCAACTGAAGCATGCAAAAACAGAAGATGAGCAGCCTAATTAAGTAGACGCGGTATTCATAGCTTGGCCACCGCTACTTTGAGAGTGGCCTTCTTTTTTTAATATGTTTATATTCACTTAATTTAAGCAAGAGGATTATTAGCAGAAACAAGGCTGAAGGCACTCGGCACACAGTGCCGTGCCACAAACGGAAAGATAAACTTCCTGAGGTCCTTACACTAGAGGGGGTCAGAAAACAACAAAATAGGCACTAGTGAGGCAGACCTCAGTGGAGAGGACCTCCAAAAATGACCAGGTATAAAAAAAACCCACTTGCTGCTACCCAACTTTGGATTAAGAGGACACAAAGAGCAGCTGCAAAGAATAAAGGAGGTGAAAGGGTGCGGAAAGGCTGCAAGAGGGACAAAGGTATTTTGTATTCACAAAAACACAACTACGTAAATAGGGCCAAGCTATTCTCAGGGCACTGTTCTTCCAAGCAACGTGTACTGCTCACTTTCTCCTGGGAAAAGATTACCTCAGTCTTCTACGGAACAGATCTTGTTCCTACAAATACAAGGTCGTGTTGTCAGCGGGAGCAGAACCAGAACCAACCTCTCAACTCTGCAGAGACCGGGCAGCGTGGGTGTGCGCAGCTGCTGCCGGTTTCAGTCTGGGATGGTTACTCCAAGCACCAGCCTCACACACCCAACCTTCCTAAGGAGCACAGCACTCCCACCTCCTCCATGGACATCTAAATCAGATTTCCATAGCATCTCTCTGGACCACAGAGCGAGCCCATTCAAGTGCTTTTAAATCAATATGCTCTGAGGCAGGTTTTCTTCTTAATCTCGTGAAATTAATTCTATGCCTTAGAACTTCCATTATGAAGTATTATTTTGAACATTCAAATTCAAACAAAGTTGTTTCTGTTTACATGGAGAAACCATGATATTCATAAATTATTATGCTATTACTTTCAAAGCAGGAGTGACTCGTCTAACCACACATTTTTTTCTGGATATCCCATGAGTATATATTCATTTATTTCCAGGTGGCAGGCTGTATTAACAGCAGATGTTAGACAACATTAGATCTTATATTCAATATGCCATATTGAGTACAAAATCTAATCAAATGTCTCAACAGCTACATTTTAAGAAACTGGAATCCAAATAAATATTCCTTATTCACGTACTTTTTACTGCTCATTTTTTAAATCTCTACAGCTACAATTTTAAAAGTTCTCCTTTGCCCTGAGCTGTGTGCTACATTATACACGTGTGCAAGAGAGCTCCACATTTTCTAGCTCCAGCTTGCACAACTCAAAACAGCATTACATTTAAGAGGCAGGCATGAAAAAATGGATGGAGGGAGAAGCAGGGCTGAGACAAAAGGTGCCTGCACATTTATACGAGCAAGATCAAACATGGCTGTGTTTTTATTGCAAAGCATTTTCAGTGAGAAACCAATGTATTACACCTGGTGATAAACTGGTTTGTTCCCCAACACCCCACAGCTTTTAAAGGCGATTTTTGTATTCAGTCATTTTGCACACATATGCCAGACAAGTATTCTCACCCAAGTTCTTTTGTATGTATTCTCTATGGGAGCAGAAAAAAAGGAAAAAAACTACACTGAAATATCAACCTAATACTTTTGGCTACTCTAGTTGCTATACAACCTCAAAACCAAATCATAAAGCGTGGACACAGCAGTAATACAGACACTTATTTAGCCGTCACACATAATCACACCTACACGAGAAAGCCATTTCTCTTACACTTGGTATGTCCAAGAGCAAGGAGCCGCAGAGAGCTGATCCATTCCTGCAAAGAGTTTTTGTAGGCTGCTGCCATTAAGAAAGAATGACAGATTTATAGTATCATAAACACTCACTGTTCCCAGGTGACACTGGCATGACATTAGGCTCCTCAGTGGAATACTGTGGGCGGCTCAACAATGACCAACTTGCTGGGAGAGCGAGTGACTGGCCGAGCGTACACTCCCCAGACCAGCACATGTCATAGGTACAGCAGCAAAATCTTCTGAAGGCGCAAGTTTTTAAAGAAGATAAAAATCACAGACGGCCTTATCTAGTGGCAAACCAGCTGCAGCTTTCCTGCCTGCCATCTAAACTAACCAGGGGTTACTGCCCTACAGATGCCATGTTGTCACTCGGTCCCCTCCAAGTACTCATCATCCGTTTGACAGCCATGCATTTCTATGGGCATTTATCCTAAGCGCTGCCTCCTGAAAATCACTCCCTAATTCAGAGCCCCACCACTGGAGCTAGGCTTCTCCAGGAACACGGAGCCACAGGAGACAGCAGCCAACATGCAGGGCCTCTCACCCTGGGGGGAGGCTGAAGAGGGGGAGAGAGCTGCCCACTGCAGGGTGTCGCTCACCGAGCAAGAAAGCCAGTCCCTACAGAAATAATCACACCCAAAGCTGAATCACAGCCTCGTGCAAAAACACTTTGCAGGAACGACAACATGGGATGCTGTCTTGTCTGTCCAACAGCAGGAACACAACTGCTCCATTACTGGAGTCTTCATTCATTTACCCGTTCCATTCATTCTTCAAATGGAAATGATTTCATCAAATTTCAACCCTCTGAATTATTTAGGAAAACAATCCTAGACAGAGCACGAGAGCGCAGCCTGCCAATATCTCTATCTCTGGCCATTCATCAGTCCTGTCAAGAGCTTGTGAGTTACGTTGCTGTGCTCCTCACAGCATGCTATCGAAGGGTAAACAAAATATAATTAACTTACACAAAAAAATCACCAATAACACCTCACTAAGTTTACACGGTTAAGTGGGATAAATGCATGAACACATCTGGAACTAACAGTGCCTTCACCTGAGGAACACTGTTCAGAAAGGTATCTGCCATCACAGCACTGCAAAATGTCAAGCTCAGGTTGATAACATTTATATTTTTTCCTTATCAATGTGAGTTATTAGTAACAGCTACTTTTTATGCTGCATAAGCTACGAAGAAATATAGCAGATAGAAGAAAAAAAGCCTACCAAAACTGTACTGCTAATTTTACTACTCGCTGAAATGCCATTTAAATAAACACTGTCTATCAGAGAAGCTTTCATGTGTAAACAATAAAAAAGTAATGATTAATAAAATCTGTACAAGGTTATGTGAGAAATTAAAGTGTTACAGAACACTGAACTGACACCAGAAAACAGAATTAAATCTTGCATCTTGGACAACCTGCTATAAATGCACTTCAGTAATCTGCCTTCTATTAAAGATCCTGATCCCGCATATATTTACTGACAGGTAACACAAACTACATCAAGAATTAAGTCTTACCCTCAAATTACATATGTGTTTACACACACACACTCTAACATTGTTTCTATGCCCAGTGCAATCAGTATTAAGCAATAAAATAAGGAGTGAAGACTAAGAAATACTTGGCCCTTTGCCTGAGGTTCTACCAGCGTCCCCTCCTTTCCCTCCACTCCACACACATCCAGACACGCATTCAGCTCTTATGCCAGGGGCACAAACAGAAACCTCTAAACCGGAGAGCTAATTTAACAGCCGGAATGGATGCTGACTCTCCTACCCAGGCCTCGTCTCCCAAAAACTGCACAGCCATCCTGTACTTGTAGCTGGGCAGTTCCCATCCACAGCTTCTGAGAAGAGCTCAGGAAGAATCGGACCGCTCCAAGGGGCAATTTAAGAGAAACTGAAAGTGGGTCTTGACAGAAGGCATTCAGCAGCATCAGGAAGCGTGATAAAGCAGAAACCTCCTCATCCCTGTAATACAGGGGATCTCTGTCATTTGACCAGTTTCTACTGCAGATAAAGCCAGAAAAATTCTGAACTAGCTGGGCATTATTTGGGGGTGCCAAAGGCAGGGCTTTCATAGCCCAAAGAGGCTTCTGCAGAAACATTAGCTGAAAGGTAGGAAAGATGTCCTTTCTCTCCATATAAACCCAGAAGCCTTACTAATCAATGACCACTGAGGAGATCGCTTTGACATTTGCCACTTGAGTCTCATTCCAAACGCAAAGCTTGTTCCATCAAAGATTCTTCCTATGGAACAGCAAAACTGATCACCAAAATGAAAGCAACTCCAGAGCAGAATTTCTTCTCTTAAATACTGTATTTACTGAAAGAAAAAGTGATTTAATTTACCATTAAAGTTTTGCTAAATCAGTTTTCCTTTAATTTGGAAAGTCCTAGAACTTGTTTTAGAACAAGCATAGTTTTCAAACTACCACCCTAGCACTTTATGGGCTGCTATGACATAGAGAAGATTTATATTTTTTTAATTCAACAGGAATTAACAAAATAAATGTAGCAGTAGCTCTTCATTCCATTATATTTTTAGCTTTTAATTTACATTAAAAGACAATGAAGTTATTAAGTAACATTTTTTTAATGGAGACTTTTACTGCTACTGTTTACTATAAATATAATAATGAAGATTGTAGTCTCTCCAACCCCAAAATTCTACTGCTAGGAATTAGGCTTTATCACTAAGGTTTTTTGTGGTTTAATTGTCTTCATCTAATATTGATATTTGGTACTTGGATGAAATTAAGAATAGGGGAACCATTCTTAGAATACTATTCCAATCCATTAGGCAATTTTCTCACTATGATATGAGAATTTTCATCTACTTAATTAGCACACCTACTTCTTCTGAGCTTAAGTGCACCTAAGCCATGTTTTATGATGGCCCAAGGAAAAAATAAAAAAAGGAAACCACAACACATCAATTATGCCTCCACTCCATTGTATAACTATTTTAAAATGTGTGAACAGTTAAAACAAAATTGAAAAATTACCGTAATAGGCTTCTGACACTTCCCTGCTTAAGCAAAAATTAATTCTAACTCCCTGTTTTTATGCAAAGCTTTTATAATTTCTCTAATCTCAAGCTCCCATGAGAGAGAACACAATACCTCCAAGTACAAGAGTGTGAGGCTTGGCATCTTCTCTTTTTAGTTATGCAGTTTATTTGATGGACGTCTAAACCGCTAAGCCTCCCTTTGTGCTTAATATAAGCCTTCCTCAGTGGAAATACAAGTTAATTTAAGTAAAATGAAGTTTTAGGAAGAATGCCTTCTCTTGCACAGAAAGCCTCACTAAAGCAGAGCTTTTTTAAATGCAGCATCTGTTTCCTGAATTGCTCTAGAATCTGTAATAAAAATAAACTAAAATGAAGCAAAAATTTTAAAAGGTGCTTTTACATGTGAAACAACATAAAAACTGTCTAATGAGTAACTTATTTGTCATTTAACTGTAAGTTTTTCAGTTCCATCTTGCACCAAGATGCTCTACCAACGTGATGAACTAGTGCATTCTAAGCATAAGACATTAAGCATCTTCTGTTTTATTAATGGTGACTATTGTTAAAACCTACTGCTTATGTTACAAAAGTAAATCAGCTGGTATACACTTCCATACACAGTAAGGTGAGTGGATCACATACTAAATTCACAGAGTTATTTCATACATTTCCCTGCCCACAACCCCAGCTGAAATATTTGTACATCAGATACTATGCTACAGCAGCACACGGTGTGTTATGATGCCTACAAGCCTATTAAGGTCACAGAAAGCTTGTGCATATATTTAGTCTATTCCCATGTGAGGCAGAAGTATATTATTTGCATACCATTATGCACTGAAAACCTATTCAGTTATCCCCACTGGAGACAACTCACCACAGTGACCTAAATAGTATTCGTTTTTCCAGTATTTGAAGGTACAGCAAATAAATGGGACCCAGTGCAGGCAAATCTAAAGACAGTCAGAACATCTAGGACTCCGGGCTTATAAATGACAAATGCAAACGAATGCAGACCAGTGTATCACAAAATTCTCACGGAAGCAAAAATCGATGGCAAAAAGTGAATTACATCCTTAACAGAGGACTACAATGTCGAGAGTGAAAATGGGCGGAGACAATTTTAGCAAAAAAGCTCTGACAGTAGCCAAGCTTATTATGACCACGAAGGAGAGCAGAGTCTCAAATCACAGGACTCACTTAAAAACAACCTCCTTACATTTTCAGTGACACCAGCCATTCTAATATCAGCTGCCCAAAACAAAGCAAAATAGCTATTGATATTTTATTTATAGCACCGTGCAACAATTCACATGACATTAGCAACTGAGACCCCGGGACACCGACCTATTGCTTCTCCAGTAACAGCTGTAATACTGTGCATACTTTCTGTAATCACGTACTAACATGCTGTAATTGTCCTCCTCATTTACATTCCCCTTATAATTACAATATTTTGATTAAACATCTACCAGCCTCTATTCACTCCTTTTTTCTAGTCATCCATCCTGATTTCAGTATAGCCACAAAGAAAGGAGAATAAAAAATAGAGTATGTATGTGCTTTGTGCAGAGAGTCAGAAGAGATTAACATAATGGTCCTTTATGGCCTTAGTCTACAAATCAGAATCTCTCACCGTTAACCTTGTTTTGCTTTTTGCCAACGCGCTACGTGAAGTTTACTTCAAGCTGCAAGCATTTCTGAACCTGTCTTTTCCTGTAAAGCTCTAGCGTAGCTACAGCACAATAGAAACGGTAACCACAGTTCTAAAATCCCAGCTGAGAGCAGGTTGTCAAGCACAACAAAAAGGGATCATGGCACAATCAAGTCCAAAGCCAAAATAAAGATGCAGAAAGATCAATAGTGCACATTGGAAGGTTTGTGCGTACAGGATCTTCCAACACATGGCTGATTCAGCTGATAAAAAAGCACAAATCATAGGTTTGACCATAAGAAATGTAACGATTTTTTAGAGTCTGTGGTCACACACCTACTACCGACCCTTCAACTGCAAGTTCAGATGAGTAAACCACAAACACCTACAGCACTCTCTAAAGCCTGACGTGTTACAGTCAGTTTCTCTTCATTTTACACCTTGGATAGTGCTTATTAAAAAGAAACAATTACAGGAATTACCTCTTAAAAAAGCTGCAAATCCAACGTGGCACCTCTAACCATTATGGCTACTATAGAGTCATGGTGTCTTTTCATATATTTTTTAATAGTGTGTCTGACAATTCCATAGGCTGGTGGGTATGAAACTGATGTCTCAGAATCCAAGAAATGGATGACATTACATTCACATACAATGCCTCATATTACCAGCATTCTCAAGGGCAAACTGAGCGCTCCCATTATATACACAAAAGCCTTAAAGTTATTTCCATTTCAACTTTCCAGAGGAACAATTATTTTCACTCCCTCTCACCTGCTCATGAGAAATACAAACAAAACATTTTGAGGGAATATATAAATAAGCCAAAATTTATAAAGTGTATACTACCTATTCCAGTTGGCTTTAGAAATTCTGCAGTCACATACCCAGCCAAGCTGAAAATGCCTTAAAAAAAAAAAAAAAAAGCAGTAGCTTTCAGCTGACTGCTGTGCTTAATGAGCACAGGACTCTAACGTGGGGGAGAGTGGAGCGTGGCCGCTTGAGGGGCAGCTCCTAGTTAAATTACTCCAAGCTGCCCGTCAAACTGATCTCCCACCCTGTGCCAAAGACGAATGAAGACACAATGCCAGTCTTTAAATGCAAGGGTTTTCATAGGTCAGGGAATGAAAAAAGGCACAACTTCAGAAAACTGAATAGTTCGGCGCTTACTTCTTTGTCCAAACTGCAGGATCTGTACAGCCCAAAACGGTCATTCTGAAAACACTGCACCAGTTGCACCCATTTCTGCTACTTGCCTCTCTCTGATGACGTGACTATCTTTGATGGAGAGCATGGTCTAGGGGTTACCATCACCTTGCTGAGTGCCACTTCTGTGAAGTGATAAATTCACATTCCAGAACAGGAGAGCAGAGACTGGACCCTTCCGATACCCCAAACAAGCTTATAATGTACATGGCACAACTGTTCCTAACAGAGCTGTGTAACAGGAAAAAAGAGATAATTTTTTTACTGTTTTTAAAATTTTTTTTTGTTTATTTTTAAAAAAATGCAAGGAAGGAGGTGAAGTTACGTGCTTTACTGCGTAAACAGAGACGAAGGGCTGCACCACGCATACAACACTTCTGGCAAGAAAAAGCTACCATCCTCCCTCTCCAGTGTCTCTGGGCAGCTGGAACAGGCCACAGCAAAGTTTCCCCTTCTTGACTTACAGAAATTGTTCAGGGTGGTACTTCAAGTAGGAAACAGTTAAAAACAAGAACCCCACAACCGACTGTGCAGGTTCCTCAAGCAAAATACCTTTCAATGCACTTAGTTATCCAATCCATTGTATTCAGCTATAATGGCAAGAATTTAATGCTACATTCAGTTCCCCTGTAATGCTTGGTCAGCAACAAAACACACTCACGCTTCTTTTCTGGCTCGGCTGAGCAGTGCTGTGTGCAGACAAAAGAAGAGCTCCCCATGCATGAATATTTTGGTATTCTATCCTTACAGAAATGAAGTTCCTCATAATTACTGCTAAATTTTTAACATTTGGGAGGCAGCATTTGAAAGAAAAATAATTCTAAGATACTTATCTTTATTGTATCTTGAAGCCTAAGAGAAGAGCCTCCATCTAATATTTCAACTTAACAAAGAGATAAAGAAGCAGAACCTTCCCTATGGTTGAGCATCAGTAAAATAACGATCCTGGGTAGGCTGAGAGTCATCACCCACAACAGTTCTTTAACAGGAAGATGGAAGAAAAGAGATTGCTTTACTAGGTCTCTGCTTCCAGAGGGTTTCCCTCATGCTCTGATGAAAAACATAACAAAACAAAAGCAGCTGTGCCTTGCCTGTAAAAACAGATCATCACTAATTTATGCTAACTCCCCATCATTGTAGTCTGTGATCAGAAAGAACTGACAAGAAAAACAGCAAAACAAAAAAAAACCCTGTAGTTCCAATCTTTTACAAAAATACTTTAGACTACACTCAGAAATACCCTCTGTTTCAGGAATGTTACGACTTTGTTTGTAAGATTTCATTAGGCTAATGTGCTACAACCTCTGAATAAGAAAAACAGACACAACCTTATTGTCTGTGTGGCTTACCAGCTTACACGTAAAGGTCCTGAATTTCATCACTGACTCTGCAATAGTTCAGTAAATGAAAAAATGTCTGAAAATGTGTACCATTTAATGTTTTGCCAGTCAAAGATCTGTACCAGCTACAACCAAGTCAAGAACAACATTTCTTGGGAGTGAGTCAGAGAAAAGGGATTATTCCATTCTTAGTTTATTATTTATAGAAAAGGGTACTACCAAAATAATTAAGCACTCATTCTCTAGATTTAAAGGTAGAGATTGCATACATTACATGAGCTACACGCACAGCGAGACTCTGCTACTACCAATTCTTTTCATCAACCTTAGTATTAGAAGAAATATTAGGGAGTGAGCCTATATGCACCAAGCAGCACACAGTGTTGGCAGGAATATCTTTGCTGCTCTGTGACATGTTTGGTTTGGTGGTTGGCAAAACCGTGCAGTAATAGCTTTTCACAGAAAGTTTGTTTTGCTCCTTTTGAGCACAGAGTTTTCTACTAGGAAGCATTCAATTTAAAGGAAGCCAAAAAGAATTTAAATAACCTCGAACTTACGCAACAGCGAGAGAAATCAAATCCACATACTGTATATAATTCAGGGAAAGAAGCAAGTCCTTATTTACTGGATAACATCCAGTCATGATTCCACTTGAGACCATCTCCACTAATGTTAGAAAATACAGGCAAACCACCTCTAGGTTACAAAATTTACAAACATATGTTTAATACAGAAAAGGAAAGAAAACAATAATCTTAGTAAAGTGCCCTAGATGAAGAAAGACTGGTTCAGCAAAAGGTGTACAGCACACCGGGATGTAGTTCTGCACATAAATACAGTCAGTATGCCAGAGCCCCAAAAAAGGCTTCAGGTCAGCTGGTGAGAAGAGGATGTTGACAGATTTCCATGACATGCATCAGAAACAGCTTTTCCCACCTCTAGTCTGGAACAGACAGACTCGAACGCTGCCAGAACAGGCTGCTCTTCTCCATACACTCCACAGTAGCCACAAGAAGTGGCAGCAGTAAGGTGACAACGCTGCCATCAGTATGATGCTCAGAACTGCAAAAGTAACACCTGACCAGGCAGGTGTCCTAGTGCAAGGTGACATGCCACAAGGCTTTTTGTTGGGTAGCCACGTAACATATTTTGTTAAAATAAAATTGAATTCTAAAGCGAGAGTACTTTCCGATTGTTGATATGAAAAATTCAATTTTCACTCATCCTGAAAACATTCAGTTATGACAAAGAAAAGCATTCCTGAAAAGACCCATGTCTGTACTAACAGCTGCAGCAATATTTGGACCTTTTGGTGAAAGGTCGTATTTTATCTTTGATATCATCCAGCTGAACAGATGACCAGAGTTTTAAAAAGCAAGCGATGCTTTGAAGTTATTTTCTAACACAGCTACAGGAATGGATTTTCAGAGAATGTATAAATAGCTGTGTCTGAAACTTTACACATCCAACCCGACACATCTAAGTATCACAAGTTGCTTTTGAATCTCTGAGCATGCAAAGACACAGTAAAATGCAAGTGTCGCTTACCAAAGTACTTTAAGACTTTTAATAAATTATTACCCATAAACCAAAACTACTGTCTGTATCAAAAAAAAGTCAAAATCTGTGCTACCACTGTGGTATTAAATGCCTTGGATACTTGACCAGAGTTCTGAACACCACTAATGGTTTTTATAAAACATAAATATGAACCAGGAGTCCACCACCAGAACAGACACAGAACGGGTCAGAGAGCCCCCCCACACCCACCCCCCACCACAACAACTGCTATAGGGCAGCTACAATGTGAGGCGCAAGGAACTAGTGTGATCCCTGAGTTTTGAAGTTAATGTTTTCAAGACTATCAGCATGTGATGGGTTAATTTTCATACTGAGCAATTCACAAAGATTGTAAGCCACATAAAACCACTTTAAATTAATGCTTGTGAAAACATTTAAGTCTGAGAGCTAAAATTGCTGTGTTACAGATAATCAAAAAATACTTCAAAAAATCCATACAGCATGGTGTGTTCTATTTTCTTAATACTGTTTCAACCATTTCTGCCAAATGCTGCTGAAGAAAACTCTCTCAATTAAATCAGCGTGAAACAGGAATAACATCAACAAATGCAATAAACTAACACCCCTCTACTATGTGAGAATGAGGTCCCGATAACGAATAAAAAGTAATCTTCAAAGCAAAAGGATTTTAGTTTTTGTGGGGAGAGGGAGGGCAAACTCATTACAGAAGAACAGAAATTATGGATACCGAGATCTTACTGCAGACAATACAGAATGGCAACTCTACAGTCATCTTTGATGACCATCACCCTGTCTGGAGACCCCTCTCCTATCTTTTTTCTTAAATTTCTTATTTAATTTCCCTTATTATGGACTGCAGTCAATACCCTCAAACTGGACTGGATGTGGCAACTGCCTAACGTCCCCTTAGTTCAAACTCAGCAAAGCTAATGCTGCTCAGATGAGTTTCTCAGCTGGAAACTGGAATAGAGAGACATATTTACTCCAAAGGGGGTTAGCAAGATCGCCCAGTAAACTCCTGAGATTAAAGAAGGCATTTTCCACTAAAGCTTTGTGCTGGTTTTAGTTGGAATAGTGTTAATTTTCTTCGCAGTAGCTAGTGTGAGGCTATGTTTTGGATTTGTGATGAGGAGAATGTGGATAACACTAATGTTTTCAGTTTTTTTCTAAGGAATGTTTATACCAAGTCAAGAACTTTTTCAGTTTCTGAGAATGTTTATACCAAGTCAAGAACTTTTTCATTTTCGTATACTGCCCCTGTGTTCCCAACGTCTTCTACAAGAAGCTGGGAGGGGACGTAGCCCAGGATAGCTGAGCCAGACTGACCAAAGGGACACTTCATGGCATCCAACGTCATGCTCAGTATATGAGTTGGGGGAATTAGCCAGGACGGAGAATCACTATTCAGGAACTGGTTGAGCATTGGTTGGCCAGTGGTGAGCCGATGTATCATTTTGTTTTCCTTCCTTTTTTTCCCCCTTTTTTGTTTTATTAGACATTATTATCATTTTTATTAGTAGTAGTATTTTCATTACATATTAGTATTATAATAATTTTATTTCACTTACTTTCAATTATTAAACTGTTCTTATCTCAACCCACAAGTTCTCTTTTTCCTCCAATTCTCTCCCTCATCCCATGGGGTAGGGGGGAGGGGAGGGAGGTGAGTGAGCAGTTGTGTGGTGCTTGCTTGCTTCCTGGGGATAAACAGGCTTCTGCTGCGAGGCTGCAGAAATGCACTGGTTAAAAACACTACAAAGCAAACTTAACACATATCTCCAAAAGGAAACTCCATCTAATTTAGTTAGAAATTATATCTAACGAACCCATGCATTCCCCTGCACAAGGAAATACCTAGGAACCCTTTCTAAGTAAATGCACAACTCTAAGTCATGTCAAATTTTAAGTGATTTGTGCAATCGCCACTATGGGCTGGACGTTAGTTTCCTGAAAGACCATCCTGTTTTAGCAGCACATTAATTTATCTGCTTAACATTCTACAACGGACTAAAATAAGTATGCAAGGTGATCGTGGTCTGAATTTGCTGTTTCATTTTGTTTTCAATTATAACAACATCAGGGGATCTGGCATTTATCCACTGAAATGTGCCTTTCATCAATAAAACATTCTTCCATCAGTAAGACACCTGTAACAATTTAAGCCTCTTCAATATCCTAAATCCCAGTTAGGCAAAATATTTTAACACATAGTGACATTCTGAGCATGAGCACTGGCACTTAAGTTAGGTACTTTTATTAAAATACCTTGCTGAATTGGGAGGCCAGCAATAATATCCTTTATGATAAATGAAAACAATCTTCTCAGATGCTGTTTTTCCTGTTCTTTCTCCAGACATGTTTCAATTAAAGACTAGTGCAGAATTAAAGTAGTCTCTCCTTTTTCTCCCTTCTTTTTGACCTTACTATTCATAAACTTCTTTTAAGCAGCAGCATTGCATGCATGGCTGTACACAAAGAACCTCATTCAAAAACTGCTGCCTTATGTGGGTATTCCTGTGAAAGCTTAACTTTTGCCATTTTAGAAGTTTATATTATTGACTGCGTTCCTTTACAAAGCACTAGGGGTTTTTTATTTCAGTTAAAAGCATACCTTTTTCAGTTTTAATTTCAGAAATTAGAGAAAGCTACTTTATTTACAAATGCCTGATTCTGGTTAGCGTCTAAAAACTAGTGGCTTAAATGTCAGTATTTGTTTTCATTCTGCTATTTATTTTCATTTCTTCACATTTCTCTTTTTAATTAACCATGGTCTAATGCATTAAATAAAACACATTTCTGAGAATTGGAACCGTGAACTTTATAGTGTTATTGTTTTGTTTTTACACTGCTGTAATAATAAATAATTACTAGTACCATCAAGTTTAAGATCAATCCCAAAATGAGATTCTGTGTCTCCTTTCATTAAAAAGCTATGCAGGCCTGAAATTTTCTTGTGGAGTAATCACATTAGAAATCAAAAGGTGATTTGTGTTTATTAATATAGTATTTTTTAAAATACCAGAGAAGAAGTCCTGAAGAAAATGTTAGAAATCACAAGTAAATGCCCAAGGAAAACACAAAGACTTTCAGCAGTGCTCGGGAGAATAAATTTACAGTGAAATTTGGTTCAAATTAGCAGCAGTGTTGGCTACTAACTACAATTAAAATGTACTTTGGCATTATATTGATTTAGGATACCTGTCTACCATTGTGAAATTTTAATGTATATTTATGCTATATACATTACTACACCTTTATTTCTGCCTAGTGGCAAACAAAACATGGGCCAACACAAGAGAAATCTTACATGTGATACAGAACCAACAACAGAGGCCAGTACTAAACACAGTGATTACCCATTTGCATATAGCATCATAACACCACAAAAACTATTCCCTGTCTTAACTGATGTTATTTTGTGTTTCTTGTAATTTGTTTGCTTTTTCTTAAAGTAAAAAATACTTGTTCCTGTAAACTTCACACGGTCCTTGTGCTACAGTCCCTCAGAAATGACACATTACAATCTTTGCAATGCTAATTCACCAGGACTCTGGTGCAGAGTATACTCAGCTGATGACAACTAGAGATTCAAAAAGGGCATCATCATCATACAAAACTAGGGCATGATGCCTGACTCCCTGACACCAGAGCTCAACAATGGTAATTTTATTCCATTTCTCCACATCAAAGACATTTGCAGTTCTGTTGGGTCTGTTATGCTGCCTTATATGGACCACAGCTCTATCCTACCTGTAAATACGTTATAGCAAACAGATAAAAGTACATAAAAAACAGATTTTTGCCTTTCCACAGCACAATATTCTACTGCAGTAGAACACACAGCAGCCAAATGAACCCTCCGTGGTTATTACCCACCTAATGTTGTAAAAATATTACTATGACATTTCGTCTGGTCAACCATCTTAAAGGTTAATTCTGTTTCCTATTTGAGATTTTCCTCTAGGTGAGCCACTCATGCAGTTTCTATTTACTGATTCCAAACAACCCCCAAACTGTTTCATTGCTCACTCTCACTGTTAAGAACATATTGACTGGCTGCCTGCTCTGCTGTTTAATTCATTTATGCTGAGAGTCAGGCATGAAGACAGAATTTTAAATGTGACATTTGCAGGCTGTTGGGTCATTTGAAGCTCTGACAACACCAGGGAGTTCCTGACATACAAACTGGTCCCGATTTCCAGTCTTCCATGTTCTGAACACATCAGAGATTCTTCCCAGAGGTGTAGATTTCAACCAAAAGTTTTAAAATCCCTTGTGTTTACATCTCACAGAAGAGACCTGTACACTTTATAAGTTTTAAAATAAAGCTTATGTTTCCTTTATGGTAAAACCAGCACTGCCTGCAGTGTGTGACTCATCTGCTTAGAAACACTGATTGACAGAGGCATTCAGAAAGATCTACAATCATAATTAATACTAATAGGATTTTGTAAGCAACTCTGATATTTAGTGGATTTTTATTTGTTCCTGTTGATCTTTAAGCATTGAAGAGCAGCTCAGTCTGAAACCACGGCTTTAGCTAACTGTCGATCTGGCTATTGCTACCCTGACCAATGTCAAGTCCCAGTTTTCAGGCTGGATGTTTTCCTTGTCTCAAGGCAGTGAATGGACTGTAACATTTTGTCTCCTATGATGAACTGTCATTATCTTTCCCAATTTTCAGGGCAATTTTTCAGAGAGTTTACATGATTACCTAGAAGATTCTATACTGCTACGGTACCACTAGGCAAACAGTCATGTGACCAATTCAGTCCTGACTTAGGAAACTGTCCCTGAAGCAGGTCTTGCATCTACAATGTTAAGTAAGAAATCGGGGAGGGTGGGGGGGAGAAAATTCCACATGACTGTAACAGAGTAGGTCTGTTTGCTTTCTTTAAAGCATCACCAGGAAGGGAGATGCTAAGTCTCAAAACTCCTGTTTTACATTATATATCACAAGTTTTAAACAGGCAGAGCCCTCCACAGCCAGCAGCAAAGAAAAGACAAGACATGTGAATGCTGAATGGGCATCTCATCTACCAGCAGGACAGATTGAGAATCACACCTTGAGTTTTGAGAAAAGAGCAAGAAGGGAGTATAGGATCTTCTGCACAGAAAAGATCTCCCTTCTCCTTGCCATACATTGGGAAGAAAAAAAAAAAAAGACACGCTATACTAAAAACTGTAGCCTGCTATTCAATCCCAGGTCAGCAATCCAATCATCCCTCATTTGTTTACCTAAATCAATGGAAGAGTATTGATTTTAAATAAAGACACAGTTAAAAGGCACAATCTAGGCAAAATCTCAATCTCTGGGTTTTTCTAATCACGCAAAACAAAAAGCAAACAAAAACCCCTGTGCAAAGCAGCAAGTATGATGACACTGCTATAGTTAGAAACAATGGTAATTCAGAACTGTATTAAGAGGGGAGGTTGTTCTCCCTACTCAACTCATGACAATTATTCCACAATAATGATTCTCTATTTTGACTGCTTTTTCAGGAAAAGGAATATGATTTAGGTCAAGATGCAAATTTGAAGAAATTAAAGGAATTTTTTTCTTTTACATCAGTAGACACACAACAATTTTAACAGCAACCTCTGAAGTGTTCAGAATACAACTTTCATAATTTAATAGTTGTCATCTGAACAAGACTATGTTGTTTTTACATACTTTCAGCATGAGGACATCGATTCTGTATGACCTAGAAAGGCAGTTTAAATATTACAGATGTTTATTCTCAAAGAAAAACCTTAAAATGGAAAGACATACCTGGTGTATTATCTGAGCTACAGGAAGTTGCTCAGCATATTTTAGTGGTTCTTTCACCAACTCGTCCTCTGGAAGCCTGAGAAGAGAGGTTAACATTCAGCCATTAGAAAAATGTTTACCAAGTTAAATCACTGAAATTGAAGAGTTTCAGGTATATTACTTCTAAAAGTGTGTTATCCGAGAGATTATTTTCCTTAAGAAAAAGTGTATTTTAAGACCCTAATTGAATATATTTCTTACGAAGTTGAGTGAAAGAATAAATTTGTAATAAATAGAAATGCGTGTAACGCTATGGATTTATCCCCCAAACAATATAAAACACAAATTCAGTAGCAGAAGCGTAAGAAAACGCTTAAATATAGTTTTAGGCAAAAAAAGTGCTGGTGAAAGCTGGTGGTCATATTCAAATCTGACCATCTCAAAAGGCAGGAGGGGTTATTCACTGTTGCCCATTTTTGCTGCAAGAGCAGCGTTCAGCTGCGGTAGAAGTTCAACACCACAAACATCTGTGCATTTGCCAGAACAGTAGTGTGGACTACTGGTTTCAAATAAGCCAAAGAACTAGCATGAACAAAAAGAGCTGAATACTTCACCAAGAATATGCATCATATCCCTTTAAACTTCAAATAAACTGTAGTTATAACTGAAAACTCAGAATCCATAAACAGTTTCTTAAAAGTATATTTAAATGATAGTAAAGGAATATGAAAGCATGTTTTAAACCCTTCAACCATACTGCTTTCTTCTACTGGAGCTACAAAGCATGTGCTACATTGTCAAACGACCATTCCAGGTTTTCAACAGCCATCCCTCAATCTTTCTGAAGAGTTCTGAACATAGGAGTTTGAGTAATATGACAAGAAATGAAAGGGAAAAAGTAAGATCCCTATGAAAACAAGGCCTTTCTACAAAGTTCAAGCAGAATTACTTTCAGACAAAAACTGTGGCCAAGACATTATGTTCCAGGTTCAAATTACTACCTTATACCCATTCCAGTCAAAAATGTTGTGTGCTTGCTGGGCTAATTTACCTGCAGACTAGCTGCCAGGTAAAAGCCAGGAACTGCAGGCTTAGACTCGTACAGGGGAGTCAACAGGCTCTGGTAAAAGAGAGGACAGTAAACGCACAACTCTTCCCTTTCCCATTTCTGATATTTCTGTTGTAGTTTGGAAAGTTTTTAAGCTCTAAATAAGAGCCTGAATACCCAGACATGTTTTAATGAGCAGAGTACAAGGAAGTATGAAAGTCCCGCTGTATAAGAAATTTAAAAGCAGAGAAGGAAAGAAACCTGGCAATATTTCAAAGACCATAGTGACAGCCCATCTAGAACTGCTTAACGTGCTTTAAGAAAAATTAAGTCAGCAAGCTCTGAACTCCTTAAGCTGGTCTAACTGAAAGAGCTCATTTACTTACTTACATGGGTTTTAGTTTTTAGACCATTATGGCAATAATCACATGTACTCACAACATGAAATATACTGCTGTTGACAGTCCCAACACAACCAGCAGAGCTTAGAGTGGGCTCACCAACTCCACTGCTTTCCACTCATTTCCTTCCCACTTTCTATCATTTGCAGAATCCTGACGGGCAAGCACACCACTATTTAGCTACCCACCGGCAGTGTGAATTTGAGATGACTTCTGTTCTGCTGGGAGCCTGTTAGCTGACATACCACCTTGATTTATGGTTAACAGCTACATAAAGCCATTTTTTAGCCCTAATTCTAGGTATGAAGTCACTGTACACACAGAACAAAATATTCATCAATACCTTAAACATCTGACTTCACAGTCTTTACAGGGACACTGCAAATCTGGGATAAAAAAAAAAGAAACAAACAGTATCTCAAAACTCAAAATTGAAGACTCAAAGCTGCAAGTAACAGCTAAAATTACTATAAATTGAATGTTAGACAGAAAAAAAAAAAAAGAAGGCTTGTCTGTTCTATCAAGGACTTTGTACATTTGTCAATGTTTTCTGCCTAGACAGTCAGCCTTCCCTTGCACAAACATCCTCCTTGTCAAATACAGAAAAAAGACCTATCTTCAAATGTCAGGATTAAAAAAAAAAAAAGAGAAAAATTATCAAGATAATTCTGAGCCATAGGAAGCTTTACTAAAAAACAGGGAGGTGAAAATAGTATAAACATGTATTTTAAAGTAATTAGGCTTAAACTGAAATTAGGCTGATAGGAGCCTTTCAGCATCAAGAAAGACTATCCTTCAGTTTTTTCTAATTTACTTTCTATAAAAAAATCCAGTCAATTGAACCACATTACATTTCATATGTATATAAATTATAAGATGAAGATTACATAGGTGCTTGTAATAATTTATATACATATATATACCCACACTATAATATGTATGCACACATGCACAGTGGTATTTTGCAAGAAAAGTTCATAAACGTTCTATCAAATTTTTTGCTGAAACACCATGAGCTTCTGGTATATGTACTCAGTGATGTACCAGCTGTCAGGTCTACATGAGTTTTGATTCTTCTCTCCTGCACATATGCCTCTTCAACTGGATGAGCATGCATCTCAACCTTTTATATTAAACTGCATAAATTAAAGCATGGAAGCTCAAAACTGTTGACAAAAAAACCTGTATGAAATATTGCCCAACTATATCCCACTACCTGGAGCAAGTCATTAACTTGAGCTAGCAGGTATTATAAAGCAGTGTATCAATAAACTTCGGGCATTTCAGGTTACTAAATAAAGTGCAAGAATAACTCACCGCAAATGATCTTTGCAAATTTGACAATAATAGGGTAGTATTCATACTGCAGTGCTATCATCTAAAGCTGCTGCATGGCATTTTGTCAAGTGAAAGAACATTCCACCTCCTCCTAGTACCATACACTCAGATCTTTCTAAGAAAAATAAATTGAGAAGGATATGCAGATTATTGAGCCAACATGAAACACCAACAAGTTCCTACTGACCATGACTGATTTTTTTTTGGTTTTGGTTTTTTTTTTTTCCTAAATTCATAAGCATATATATGGCTTCACGAAGTTTTTCCTGAATGCTTAATTCCTAGCTCTTTTCTCTTCTTTCAACTATCAGGAAGTTTCAACTCATTTTTGGAAGGTTATTCTCATCTACTTCTACTCATGGTTCTGACTAGGAGTCAGAGCTGAACTGTTATTACATTCACTGTTCATAGGTATTTACACACTGGAAAATTAAAAGCATGTAATACTAGTGACATCATTTTTAGCTAAAAAAAAAAAGGGTGGGGTGGGTTTTTTTAGTTAAATTTTTTTTTTACTTGTGCTGTATTTTCAGCAAATGAAACTAAAAGTTTTGTGAGAAAACCACTTTTTTTTTTTTAATTTCTTTCTCTAGCTTTCCTATTAAGTGATGGTACGTGGGACAGAAATGGAACTTTATGACAGAGGTACCTTCCAAGCCTCAGTTTTTAAGTACTTACACCACACAGTCAGTTTGGAAAATATTTCATAGTGCTTCAAAATGTCCAGAATGCTAAGTTCTACCAGTATAGCCATGCCAGTTATCTGTACCACTTTCAGTATTGATCTTAACTGATATAAGCAATATAAACTCCTTTGAAGAGAATTAGATTACTACGAAGGCTCCATAGATCTCATTTTCATTTCTCAGGGCAAGCACCAGCTCACTGGTCTAAACGTTTGTTTTAAGAGGAATAAGGCAACTTCCTCTACATTTCTTTTTGCTTCTTTTATCTTACCAACAAAACCTGTTGTGCAGTCATTCCTTCCAACAAAGGTGAAAACTGGATGATGCAACCAGAAATTGCTACCCTAGCAGCACAGAGGATGAAGCACTGCATACAAAAGGCTTCTATGAAACAGCATCCATCCTGAAAACTCCAACAACAGGAGTAAAGTCAAGGCTTGTTTTCTCTGAGAAAAGGCCACAAACAGCTACTGGAGCCTAAATCCCCCTGCAAGTAGGCACAGAGGCTACATGTTAAATAGTCCTTTAAATAAGAACATACACAGCTCACTGCTGGTAAGATCACGGAACATGACATAGGTCACAACTACATGGCTGAATTCTCTCTCCCAAAGCAGGGATTGCATCCAAAACTGGCTACAACAGACCTGTGTTATACCCTGAACCATGTACAAACGTTGTCCAGGGCAGTGCTAACTGGCAGGAGCCAAAACTGTTTCAGGGACCGTGCTAACAATTAAACATCACATATAACTGCAAGACAGTACATCAGTCTAATTTACAAGCACAGAAACAGCCTCATATTCTGCCTAAGAAAATGACACCGGTTATCTTGGACAGTTTTGCCAGTGGATCAAAGAAAAGCCACAGTCCAGGTAGTCAGTACCAAGGAGAAAGGAACTTGCTGCAAAACTACTTCATTTTTACAGTAGCCCTAAGATTAGTAGCCCACTAGCACTGGGCCTCCTAGACTGGAAGAATTACCCATAAAAAGCAATCCTCTTCTAAAAAGCATAAGGCAAAGATCAGAGAGGAAAAAAAGGTCAACACAGAAGAGGACATTCTACTTCCTCCTCTTCTGCAGGGTGGAGGAAGAGAAGAGGTCAGGAGAAAGATTATCTTCATTACAATCATCGTGACCTTGCCTCTCCCTTTCACGGAGGGAAGCAAGTAAATTGGTTAATACTCTCCTTCCAAAGAATTTCCACATGCCTCGGATGGCATTCACTCTTGCTCAAAACTAGCTATGTCAGGGAAAAAATAAGAAAACCACACCCCCACCCCCACCCCCCCCAATAAAAAACCCACCCAAAATACATAAAAAGAAATCTCAGTTGATGGAATTTGTGCTCAAATCACATGTGGCAATTTGTGGCCATAATTTCACAAAATTAGTAGGCCTCACTTTTTAGCTCATTTATATTTGACACTTAAACCTTCATAAAATTAAGGACTAATTTATTGTAATACAGTTTTCTTACCCCCACCCCCCCCAATAAAAAACCCACCCAAAATACATAAAAAGAAATCTCAGTTGATGGAATTTGTGCTCAAATCACATGTGGCAATTTGTGGCCATAATTTCACAAAATTAGTAGGCCTCACTTTTTAGCTCATTTATATTTGACACTTAAACCTTCATAAAATTAAGGACTAATTTATTGTAATACAGTTTTCTTTGTATGTTAAATTTCTTTCAAAACAATTCTATTATAAAAACAAAAGTCATTTTTCATGAATTAATTTTCCAGTAAGAAATGGTGCTTTCTGTCTCAATTGAGCATGACAGCAGAGTGCTGCCAACAGTGGCAAAGCAAGCTAACACAGTGGCATATCAGCATATACGGCATCACGCCTGACAGCTGGTAATGCAAAGCATAAGGAGATCTTGATTTTCAGGGAGAAGACTAGAAAGAAACATAAAATCAGAAGAGAAGTGAGAAGCACTAAGAGATAGCAGAAGAGGAGGATCTCAAAAAATTCAATTTAAAAGTTATTTTTATACTGCCACTGTGACTGGTCTTAGATGAAGGAAAGTAAGCATGAAAAAGAGACTGTGGAAAGTGAATCTAAATGCAGTAAAATGTGTCAAGATATTTAGTAAAAAAATCTTATTTGTTATTTATATTTGCATGCTCACTCTCATGGGAAAAATCCTGAGAGAGTCAACAGCTGAAGAAAAATAAATCCCTAGCATCAAGAGGTGGCATATTTTGCCACAAGTGCTAATCCAGCCCACAGTCTGCTACACAGAATAGCTGCAGTGGCGTTAGGGCAGGGAGAGATTTTATCTCATGCAAGCATTACAAAAACAGAGGAAAAAAAGGAACAGCATGTGATCACTAACTGGTTTGCTCATGGCAGAAATGGCCTGGTTAAGACACTTCAAGAGACAGAAAAGTCTAGGTAACAGAATAAGCCATAAAACGTGTCTCTCTGCGTAAATATAAACATGGGGGGGTTGGAACTGGATGATCTTTAAGGTCCCCTTCCAACCCAAACCATTCTATGATTCACTAATCATAGATGAGGCAACAGGACTAATGGGAACATCTGTTCCTTCCTATACAGTCTCTGGAGTTGATTGGAAAGCTCACACAATCTTTCATGCATATGACCCATGCATAGGTAATACCACACCTCTTTGAAACTATGGTTCCTTCATGGTTCAGTCCTAATACATAATGACCAGTCTTTGAAACTACACAAAATCAGAGTGTGAACAGGGTAAAGAGGAGGATGTCAGAGATAAAAATGCATTATGGAAAAAGCAGTTTGGGGATTACCGTCTTTATTTGCTGTCTGTGTGCAAGACTGAACTGCTCCTGAAGTGCAGCCTAGTTTGTTTGAAAGGTAACTGCTGAATAGGATGAATTAAAATACTGGAGCAGATTGTCCCACTCCTAAAAGTTACTTGAAAGCAGAAATACCGCAACTGATCGGACAGTCAAAATATGACCAAAGGATGCAATAACAAAGTAGTGAGACACCCCAGACACCCGAGACTGAAAGACTGATATTATTAATCTAAACCTGCATATAGCACTGATGGCTTTATTGACTGTAAATACATGAACACGCTTGCGTTTGGCAATAAAAACAAAACAAAATACCAGAGCTTTATGCACCACATCAGAAAAAGTTATTAGGTTTCCTATTAAAGAGAGACTGAAATGGGCTATGTCGGGTTTGAGTGAATAGTTTTTAAAATTGGCCATTAAGAAATTTATCTACCATATCCATACTACAGAAGATTAAGAATCAGACCTTGGATTAATGCCAGGTACTTGATCTATCCGCTGAATCCTAACTTCACATATATTTAAGAGTAGGGTAGGTTTAAACAACAGAAGTACTAACTTACATGCAAAATGCCAGTGCTTGAAGAGATGAGAACATGATCAACTGCTGTTCCCCAAAGTGTGCTAATCAACCCTTTTCCTATCTTTTTAAGGAAATGCAAGATTTGCTTATAAGCACATTTACCACAGGATAGGCACGAAAGAGAGAAGCAAACACTTGAGGGTATAAACATTCCATGGAACTTCCTCACAATGTCTCCTTCATGGCACCAGTTTCTTCAGTTAAAGAGCCAAGTCTTTCAGCTACTTATACAAGCATTCAGTGTACTCTTTGTTGCCACCACCTTTGCTCAGGTGAGTGCGGATGACTCCCCCTAAAATCCTGATACACCTAATAATGCAGTTTTGTTCACTACCACAGTACTGAGTGAGCTTTGGTAAGCTGGACAGGTGGCATCTTACCTTGGCTGACCTTGCAGGACTGCCTAGCAGAATGCTAATGTGAATCTTTTGCAGTTCACTGCTGTTGAGGCTGAGAGTCATGTCTTTGAACAGGTAAGTGATCAGTGCATATTCAAAGACGAGGAGAGGAGGGAGCTATGCCTGCAGTGGAAATATGCAGGCATTTCACAAGTACAGCCAAGCACACCAAGATTCTTTGATCCACAAATGCTGCGACCTGATGTTCATGATGCTTGCAGAACCTAGTGCAGCAGGCAGCATACTGTCAAAGGTGGCTTAAAAAGGAAGACTGCATGAAAATGAACAATACAATATGGAGATAAAGGAAAAATATGAATAGAAGGCAAAAATTATCTTTGATATAATGAAAAACTAAATCAGTGTCAAACACAATTGTCGCGGTTTAACTCCGGCTAGC